>NC_056733.1:253980022-254052522 GCF_019279795.1 Protopterus annectens
CCCCAAAAAAACTATGAAAAAAGTTTAAAAACCCCAAAGGTTTATTTAAAAAATAAAAAAAACCAAAAAAAGGTGGGGGGAGGTTGTCCCAAAATCCAAAACTTTTTTAATTAAAAATTAAGGGGAAAATGGGGCAAACCCGAAAGATCTGAAAATCAAGGAAGAGCAAGGCTTTTGAAAATAAAATTTTAAAAACCTAAAATTTGGGGGTTTACAAAGGGGTGGGGGGTGTAACTGGATGGAATGAATGAATGAATAAGATATGGTCCATAGTGACAGAGTAATGAACCTCTGCTCCTCTACGCTAACACCAAACTGGAGGCTTACACTGCCATGGTCTGCACTCAAGGTCAATGAAATGTACACAGGGGCCCAAAAAGCAAATTAGTGACATGATCTGATTCAGGAAATCCCTTTAAGGCCTGACAGCTTCAGGATCCCAAAAACCTTAAAGGGAAAAAACAGGTAGTTTTTTTTATATATATATATATATATAATATATAAAAATATATATATATATATATATATAAGTGAAAATATATACATATATATATATAAAATAGTTAATATTTATATATATATATATATAATATATAATATATATATATATATATATAATATATTATATATATATATATATATATATATATAAATTATATATATATATATATATATGATACATACATCACACACACACCCCCTGCAATAAAAAACTACCCTTCCGTATCTTAGCATGTTTTAAAGTTTGTTTGATCATCAAACAAATCTTAACATTAAGACAAAAAAACCCCAAGTCACAAAATGCAGTTTTAAGGATATTATTTTTAAAGGGAAAAAAACTACCCAAACCAATGGTCCTTTTGAAATGTAATTTCCTCAAGAGGCGCAAACCAAACAGTCATAAAAGAACCCAGAACAACATCTAAAAAACTGCAGGCCTTGCTTAACTTACTCAACCATAAAGAGAGACTGGGGAAAATGGCATGCAGGCCTTAAGCAAAAACCCCACTGACCAAATGAAATAAAAATTTATCTCACTTTTTAAAAAAATTTTATGATCCCCCAAAACTTTTGGGTATTCTGGGGGACAAAACAAAAATTGAACAGGTGTACTCATTACATTTTGGGTGGCCAGAAAAGAACATCTGCCCAGTCAAACATGGTTGGATTTTTCTGGGGGTGGTTTGACCTGGACCCCTGTGACTGAGGGGAAACCCTGAATTTAGCTCTAAAAAAACCTGAAGGGGAAAAGCCGCCATCAGTTTGACATCAAGATGAAGCCCTTTCTGCAGCAACAATAATCCAAAACACAAGAAATCCACCTCTGAATGGCTTTTAAGGTTTTTGGGCTAGTCAAAGTCCCGACTTGAATCATGAGTGCTGTGGCATGACCTAAAAAACAGTTAAAGGGACAAATATGGCTGAATGAAAAAACTGTAAAAAAGGGCCACATACCTCAACAGTGATGTGAAAGACTATGCCGAAAAGCCCGATTGCTGCCAAGGTTTAAACCCGTTTTTGTTTGCAATTACTTTTCAATAGGATGTAGGGATGAATAAATAAAATAATCCAAAAAGCATTTTTTTTTGACTGCAAAATTTATTTTGTGACTGAAAATTTTCAAAACCAAAAAAAAAATGGAAAAGTTTTTCCTTACAATAATATTTAAAAAAATTTTATAAAATATATATAAAATAATTAAATATATAAAAATAATTATATAATATAAAATAAAAATAAAAAAATATAAATATATATATAAAAAAATATATAAATTTTTTTTAAATTATTAAAATAAATATTTTTTTTTTCAAAATAAAATTTTAAAAATTTTAATTAATAAAATTTTAAAAAATATATAATTAAAATTTTTTTATATATTATATTTAATTTTTTATATATATTTTTTAAAAATAACATAATATACAAATATTAAAATAATATTTTCAAAATATATACCCCTTTTTTTTAAAAAAAAAAAATTTTTATTTATTTTACTAATATTTCCAACAAATTTTTTTTTAAAATATATAAAAAAAATTTTTAATCATATATAATAAAATTAATATTATAAATATTAATTTTATAAAATATAAAAATTTTAATAAATAAAATATAATAATAACTTAAAAATTTTAAATATAATATATTTAATAAATATTTTAATATAAATTTTTAAAAAATATAAAATTACACTTTAAATAAAAAATATTTAAAAAAAATTTTTTTAAATTAAAATACATATTATATATTAAAAAAAATTTTTTATAAAAAAATTAATAATATAATTAAAAAAAAATTTTTTAAATAATAATATAAAAAAATAAAAAAAAATAAAATTTAATTAAAATTTTAAAAATTAAATAATATAATATAATAAAAATTTATTTATAAATAATAAAATTAAAATAATTTTTTTTAAAAAATTTTAAATTAAATAAAAATAAAAATAAAAAATTTTTTATTTAATAATAAATATTTTTAATTTTTTCTTTAATATTTTTTTTTAAAATTTCTTTAAATTATAATAAAAAAATTTAATTTTAATTTTTTTTTTTTTTAAAATAATATTTTTTAATTAAAATTATATACATAATTTTTTTAAATATAAATATAAATAAAAAATTTTAATATTTTTCATAAATTTTTAAAAAAAAAAAAAATTTTTTTATTTATATTTTTATAAAAATTAAATTTTAATAATTAAAATTAAATAAACAATTAAATAAATAAAAAAAAATTATAAAAATTTTAAAATTTTAATACTATATATATAATATAAAAAAAAAAAAATTTTTTTTATTCATATATATTATATATATAATTAAAAATTTTTTTTTTTAAAAAATTTTACAAAATATAAAAAAATATATTTTAAAATTTTTTTTTATAAAACATTATTTTATTTTTTTTATAATTTTTTTATTTTTAAATAAAAAAAAATTATAAAAATTTTTTAAAATTTAATATATATTAAAAATTTCAAAATTTTTAAATTTTAAAAATAATTATTAATATATATATATATATATATATATATATGTATATATGTATATATATATATATATATATATATATATATATGTATATTTATGGGTCTAGGACTATTCACTGAAAGTCAAATGACTTTTCACAAATCACTGAAAGCTCAATTCTCTGAAACACATTTCACTGAAAGTTATATATGGCTTTTCCCCACTGTAGTGTGACCCTGGAGTTAAGTACATATAGTTGTTGTTGTGGTGTCTTTCGGCTTTTCCCGGTTAGGGCTCACCACAGCGGAAGTCGGGTCCGCTAATGGTTGGCAGTAGATTTTTACATGCAGAGTTGTCAGCCCTGACACCCATTCACGCATGTCTCCATACAGAAGACGCTCTAGCTGAGAATCGAACAGGACAACGTCTTACTGTGAGGCGACAATGCTACCGCAGCACCGGTTAGTACATATATAGTAATGGCACATAAAACTCAGACTTCTCAGAAGAGAAAGCAAACTTATCATAACAGTATATGCTCAAATGATCACTGCTGCAATAACATTAGCGATATGGGTTATAACCTGCATAGGGTATAACAGTGGACCATCTTCCAGAGCACAAGGGCACCTTCCACACACAAACCAACAACAGTTCAAGCAGAGTTAAAAACATCAGTGGTTTGGGCATTCAGCCCTTCAGAGCATTCATGCCAACTAAGACTGAGGCCAGAATCCTAAAAAAGGTCAACACTAGGTTAAAAAAAAAAAAAAAAAAAAAGTCCTGACCCTGGCAATAAAAAGTGTACAAACAATAAGGAGGAAGGAGCAGCTACTGCAACAGTGATCAAACATCTGCTTGTTATGTTAAGTTTACATACACAACTATATTATGTTCATCGCTTGATCCCTGCTACAGTAGTATTAACTAACATGGACAGATTACTATAGCTTATAACTGTAAGGTGGAAGGGGTAGAGTCCAGGTGCCTCTGGAGAGTGGTCCTAGCAAAGCTTGCTCTAGACCTGAACAAGGAATCTAGCTTGTAGTGCTCTGTAAAGGTATATACAGAGGACAAAGTTGCTGCTCATATAATCCATCCCTTTCCAAAAAGCCAAAGATGAAGCCAGGGCCGTAACACAATGAGCCTTAAACCTGTCTGGAATTGTCTTCTTGTGGTGGGTATGACAAAGGGTAATAGCATAACCCCTTGGAATTGTTCTACTTTGACACAGGTTGTCCTTTTTTTATTGTTTTCATAACAAGCAAGTGATCAGAGCTTCTGAAGGTTTTAATTCCATCAAGATAATATCAGAGTAGTCTGTGGATATCCAAAGTATGAGCAATCCCTTCTCACTTATTTCAGGATCTGGCAAGAAGACAAGGAGATGGATAGCTTGATTCAAGTAAACTTGGATATCACCTTAAGCATAAAAGAATGATTAGTTCAAGGAGAAGGTTGACCCATCATAAGAGCTTGCAACTCAGCCATTCTTCTTGCATTAGTGAGAGAAATCAGTAAAATTATTTTCCATGTTTTGAACCTTTAAATTAGCCCAATGAACTGGTTCAAATGAAGCAAGAGTTAAGTTTTATAAAACAAAATTGAGATCCCAACAAGGAGTCACAAGGTGGCCTAGTATGCAACACCCTTCCAAAAAAGTACAGTTTTGTACCTACCATAAATGTAGATGTTCGAAGATCCACATTGCTGCAGTCCTTACATATGGGTAGTCCGCTGTCCTCGGTCGGCCCGAATACCAAAGTATTAGGCTGACGTCGGTCAAGGCGCTTAAAACTGACATCAGGACGTCAGGGTACAAAAGCGCATGACCGACGTCATTTCCTCAGTCTTTTCTTGCCCCAGATGTCAGAAGGCCCTAAAAAGAAAGGCCAAAGCCAAAAAACAGCAAAGACCAACCAACCACCCCTGCACTAACCATATTTACAATATTTACAACCCAGACCACACAACCACCTCTAACTACAGACGGGGAGGAGGGAGGTAAATTGGACTGCAGCAATGTGGATCTTCGAACATCTACATTTATGGTAGGTACAAAACTGTACTATGTTCTTCATCTCACATTGCTGCAGTCCTTACATATGGGTAGAATCCCAAAGCAGAGGTAAGGGAGGATGGCAAAACTATAAAGCATTAGGAGCTGCCAAAATGCCCTGTAAAATTGCAGTGGCAAAACCAGCCCTAGACTTAGAGTAAAGTGGAAGGTGGTAATGCTTAGAGAAAGTATGCACTGAACTCCAAGTAGCTGCCTCCAAAATATCTTTAGTAGCCACCCCCCTTAAAGCTGTAGAAGTGGCAGTAGCCCTAGTGGAATGAGGCCTAATCCCAGCTGGAATCTCCTTACCATGATGGGAATAACAAAAAGCAATACAAAAACCAATCCACTTAGAAATAGTTTGTTTTGAAACGGGTTTGCCCTGAGAACCCAAAGCAAATTAAACAAACAACTGCTGAGACTGCCTGAACCCTTTAGTTCTGCTCAAATAATATCGCAACTGTCTGTGTATATCCAAAGTGTGCAAAATCTTCTCCCCTTTATTTTGGGGGTTTGCATAAAAAGTAGGCAAATGAATAGTTTGGTTTAAAGCCACACTAGAAACCACTTTAGGCATAAAGGAAGGGTTAGTACGCAAAGACACCCTATCCTTATGGAAAATTAAGAAAGGCTCAACCGCCATAAGGGCCTGTAATTCAGAAACCCTTCTCGCAGAGGTAATGGCCAACAAAAAAGCAGTCTTCCATGATAAATATTTCAACTCAGCAGTAGCTGCAGGCTCAAAAGGTTGTAGAGTGAGTTTCTCCAACACAAAATTGAGATCCCAAGCAGGAGTAGGAGCTCACGGGGGTCTTATATTCTTTGCCCCTCTAAGGAATTGCTTCAACAAAGGATGAGAAAATAATGGTGGGTCACAGTCATAGTGAGCAGAAATTGCTGCAGCATGAACCTTTATAGAGGAGAAAGACAAACCTTTGTCCAATAACTCAGTAAGGTATTGAAGAGCAACACTCAAATTAGGTTTAGAAACATCAAAATCCTTTGCTGTACTCCAAATTAAAAATCTCCTCCATTTATCTGCGTAAACTTTCCTTGTACTAGGCCTTCTGGCCTCCAAAATAACATTCAAAACTTGTTGTGGAAGCTGAGACCCTCCAGGGTTTAAAACAGAATATGCCAGGCTGTCAGATGCAGAGAGTGAAGTTTGACATTGAGTAAATGACTGTTCTCCTGAGACAGCAGGTGAGGAATCGAAGGCAAAGGCCATGGAGGCTCCCGTACCAGACTTCTCAGTAATGGGTACCAGTGCTGTCGAGGCCAATCCGGAGCTATTAAAATCATGTTTGGCTTGTCCTGTCTGACCTTCAGGAGTACCTTTGGGAGGAGAGGCAGAGGTGGAAAGGCATACACGTGAAGATTGCTCCAATTGAATGAGAGAGCATCCACTTTCCAAGCTGTGGGATGAAACCTTTTGTGCAAAACTTTGGCAGCTGGTAATTTAGTGGAGAAGCGAACAGATCTATGTCTGGAGTTCCCCATAACACTGCCAATTTCTGAAATACATGAGGATCCAATTTCCACTCGTGGGGATCCATAATTTGTCTGCTCAACACATCTGCTAAGGAGTTCTGTGCTCCTGGCAGAAACCTTGCCTGAAGATTTAGCTGTAAACTGAGAGCAGTCTCCCACAAAATCATTGCTTGTCTGCATAGAGGATATGAATGCGTCCCCCCTTGCTTGTTGATGTACCACATGACAGTTGTGTTGTCTGTTTGAATCAACACCTGCCCTGGAAGAAGTAAATCCTTGAAAGCTATCAATGCAAATGTGACTGCTAACATCTCCTTCAAGTTGATATGTAAATGTTGAAGTCTGGCAGGCCACGTGTCTTGTACCCATTTTCCATTTAGATGAGCTCCCCAAGCTTTGTCTGAGGCATCTGTCGTTAGAATCCGACTCGCCTCTGGCCGGGTCACAGAGAGTCCCTTGTTTAGGTGACATTCCTGAGCCCACCACAAAAATTCCTTTTGAATGCAAGGTATTATCTGAATGACAGTGTCCATATCTTGGCAGTGCTGTGTCCATACATTTTTGAGATACCATTGTAGCTTCCTCATATGCAGTTTGGCATTGGGAAGTACCAGAATACAAGATGCCATGAACCCCAAGGCTTGAAGGACTGTCCTTGCAGTCAGCCTGGACTGACGAGACAATTGGTGGAAGTAAAGAGAAAGATTCTTTTGTTTGTCCGGGGTCAAAAGGCCATCTGGGATGCTGTATTCAGTCTCACACCCAGAAAGCACATGTCCTGAGAGGGTACTAGACTGGACTTTATTTCGTTCACAGAATACCCCAGGCATCTTAACACTGCCATCACATACTGTAAATGATGAAGAAGTTCGTCCTTTCCTCGGGCCAGAATCAGGCAATCGTCCAAATAAGGATAGATTTGTATTCCTCTTAGCCTGAAGAAAGCTACCACTGGAGCCAGAACCTTCGTGAATACTCTGGGCGCAGTAGATAAGCCAAAGGGCAATGCAGAGAACTGATAATGAGAAGTCCCAGCCCGAAAACGCAGATACTTCCTGCAACTGAGCCTGATAGGAACATGAAGGTAAGCCTCCTTGAGATCCAGAGTCACCATCCAGTGATCTTTGCCCAGCAGAGGTAAAAGCTGTTGTAACGTCAACATTTTGAACTTGGGAATGTCCAGATATGTGTTGAGGATAGATAAATCCAAAATTGGTCTCCACGTGTTCCCTTTCTTTGGTACTAGAAACAGGCGAGAATAAAATCCTAGGCCCACTTCTGGCAGAGGGACCGGTTGTATGGCCCCTATTTGAAGAAGTAGAGAAATTTGTTTGTGAGCCTCTAGTCTTTGCTGAGGAGGAACGTCTGGCATGCCTTTGAAAGGAGGCAAGGTATGGAAATAAAACTTGTAACCTTGGTGTATGATATCCAATACCCATTTGTCTTGGGTAATCAAAATCCAATTTTCCTTGAAGAGTGCCAACCTTCCTCCCAAAGGTGCTGCCAGGCAAGAAGGATCTGGCAGCTGAAAAGGTAGGTCATTGGGCCTGTTTACGAAAGGACTGGCCCCTGCCCACACCCGAAGATTGTGCAGGTGAGCTCCCTGTTCTAGGTCTGAAAGAACTCTGAGCTCTGCCCCTACCACGTCTAGATCTACCCCTAGACGGAGAATCATAAGAAGGATACGTCCACCCCTTAGCAGGCCAATTCCTACTAAACTTCAGAGGCTGAACTTGCAAAAAATCTTTAACAGCCTGCATAGACTTAGCCTTGTCTTCCATTTTCTTCAAGACTGACTCCACAGGTGAACCAAACAACACATCAGACTGCAAAGGAGCATCCAAAATCCTTGTCTTAACATGGTCAGATAAATTCTGATCCTTCAGCCAGGCGTGCCTGCGAAGAACTGAACCAATGGCAGCCACCCTAGACGAGGCCTGCACAGCATCAAAACCACATTGTAAAGAATGCTTACCCACCTGTTCAGAGACATGCACCAAATCTTGTAATTCTTTACACTCAATGCCTTCCGCCAGAGCATCCACCTTAGACTTCAATTGAGAAAGAAGAAAGTTTTGATATTTCAACATATGAAACTGGCAATTCAAAGCCCTCATAGCTAAGGTAGAAGATGTATAGACCTTCTTTCCCCATCTATCCAAAGCTCTGGCCTCTTTATCTAGAGGAACCGGATTTTTACAACAGAGGCCTTGACACCCTTAGGTCCCTGACTAATAGTTTCTGGGTCCGCCTAGGACTCTTATAAAGATATTTATGAGCCTCAGGCACCCTGTAATACCTATCCGGTTTAACAGGCGCAGGAGGCAGAGAATCAGGATTAAGTGAAGCCTCTGAAAACACATCTTCCACAACATCCAGAACAGGGGTATAGCCAAGGGCCTATGTTGGGGTAAAAGCAAAAATTCCCTAAGCCTTTTCCGAGAATCAGAGAAGTCCTGACCTTCCCACTTAAAATGTTCCCTCATAGAATGAAGTGTCTCTGAAAAGAAAAATCCTCTGGAGGAGAAGCAGAAGGAGTGGAATCATCTGCATCAGAATCAGAATAAGGAGAGTACTCCTGCAAGTCTTCAGCAAGACTCTGAAACATCCAAGCCTGCTCAAAACTTCCCAACTCTGGCTCCACCCTAGGCCTCTTATCAGGAGGGGGCAAAGAACCTCTAATCAGAGTAATCAAATCTTCTGCCATTTTAAGCATGTGCTTCTTAGGCACAAACCCTGCTGAACTAGGAGTGACACCAACAGAAGCTAAACCTGGCCTGCCTCTGGGAGAAGCCTTGGAAACAGAAGGAGAGGGCCTACCCACCCTAGGAAGGGAGGGGAGTACAGTAACCTGAGAAGCCCCTTCAGCCTGACCTGCCTGCTGAGAGGCCACATCCTGCAAAATCAGTCTCCCCCTGAGACTCCAGAGAAGTCTCCGTCGGAACCACCGGTTCCACTGAAGCCTCTAAAGAACCGGCGTCCGGAACGGATGACTCATATTGCCTGGGTTTAACTGTTTTGTCTTTGCGCTTCTTCGTAGAAGCGGGCGCCGGAGAGTCCGACGGCATATTATAATTGCACCGCCATCAAGACCAGCCTAGCACAATCTAACCTTCGCTTAATAGTGCGCTTATTGAACCTAGCACAAAAGCGACACCCAACAACGTCGTGCTCAGGCCCCAAACAAGGAATGCACAAAGAATGATAATCCCTATGCGGTATCTGTTTCCCACAAGAAATACAGTTATTCACTTTTTCTGACATCCGGTAAAACACTGAGGCAAGAAAAACAGAAGATATTCCCAACGGGTACTTAGCCAACTTGGATTCGGTCTGAAACTCCGAACTCGAAAAATTTCAGAACGCCGAACGGCACTTGCAACGCTGCTTCTGCATCGGACCATGCGGCAAAAAAGACTGAGGAAATGACGTCGGTCATGCGCTTTTGTACCCTGACGTCCTGATGTCAGTTTTAAGCGCCTTGACCGACGTCAGCCTAATACTTTGGTATTCGGGCCAACCGAGGACAGCGGACTACCCATATGTAAGGACTGCAGCAATGTGAGATGAAGAACATCATTTTAATATGGGAATGCAGTGAAAGGGAGGACCCATGGCAGACGCGTTGAAATGGCCAAGAAACCCTGAAAGAGGAGTAAGAAAGGCCAGCGGATAATTCACACAAATACCATAGAATCAAGAGAAATCTTAGCCTTAAAAGGGTTATGATATTTGTCTTGGCACCAACTAGAAAATCTTTTTTCATTTAGTAATAAATGATTTCCCAGTACCAGGTGTCTTTGCCTCCATTAATACCTGATGCATACTTACAGAAATTAGATGCCTACAAAGTATTAAAATTCTTATAATCCAGGCAGTTAGATGAAATGGGGTGTGTCAAACGACCCCTGTCTTGTATGACTTTATCCATTTTGTTAGGAAGATTGTGGCAATTGCCCTTGACCATTTCCAAAGAAGGGATGACCACTGTTGCCTGGGCGAGAAGGAAGTCATCCACAATGATCTCTGGAAAGTTCTTCTGACTCTTCAAAATGACACTGGATATCAGTGGAAGGAGATGAAAAGCATACAGAACATTGTCCAAGGAAATGAAAGTGCATCCAGTTTTCCAGGCCGGCTTGCAAGGAGTCTTGAAGGAGAATTTGGGCAGTTGTCTGCTGTGAATGGAGACAAACAGATGTACCTGAGGTATTCCTCCAAAGCTGGATCAAATTCTGGAAACCCCCCCCCCCAATTAAATTTCCAGACCTGAAGGGCTGTCCTAGTTCTCAGCTTGCCTGCCACAAAATTTTGCTGTGACAGGATGTAAGATGCCTGCAAAATGAGACTGTGCTAATAAGCTATACTCCGGGCTACCATGGCTAGTCTGCACAGAGGGTAAGATCTGGTTCCCCAGTATAGGCCCGGGTTAACAACGACCGCCACCAGTACTGTTAGCCTACAGGGTGCTGGCAGAAATTGGGCTACTGTTGGCCGAAGGAGGAGAAGAGGCGGAAGACATGGCCGAAGGCAGGAGGAGAGGAGAAAGGCTAGGACTGTGGTAGTGAGGGTCGGAACTTTGAATGTTGGCAGTATGACTGGTATAGGGAGAGAGTTAGCTGATATGATGGACAGAAGGAAGGTTGGTATATTGTCTGTGCAAGTGACCAGATGGAAGGGAAGTAAGGCTAGGTGTATCGGAGGTGGGTTCAAATTGTTTTATCATGGTGTGGATGGGAGGAGAAATGGCGTATGGGTTATTCTGAAGGAACAGTATGCGGAGAGTGTTTTGGAGGTGAAAAGAGTGTCGGATAGAGTGATGTTTATGAATCTGGAAATTGATGGTGTAATGATGAATGTTGTTAGTGCGTATGCCCCACAGGTTGGGTGAGCAATGAATGAGAAAGAAAAATTTTGGAGTGAATTGGATGAAGTGGTGATGACTGTACCCATGGGTGAGAGAGTGGTGACTGGAGCAGATTTCAATGGGCATGTTGGTGAAGGGAACAGAGGGGATGAGGAAGTGATGGGTAGGTATGGTGTTAAACAAAGGAATGCAGAAGGTCAGAGGGTAGTGGATTTTGCGAAAAGGATGGACATGGCTGTGGTGAATACGTATTTTAACAAGAGGGAGGAGCACAGGGTGACACAAGAGTGGAGGAAGATGCACACAGGTGGATTGTACCTTATGTAGGAGGGCCAGTTTGAAGGAGATTGGAGACTGTAAAGTGGTGACCGGAGAAAGTGTCGTTAGGCAGCATAAGATAGTGGTTTGTAGGATGACGTTGGTTATCAAGAAGAGGAGAAGGAGGAGTGTGAGGGCAGCACCAAGGATCAAGTGGTGGAAACTGAAAAAGGGTAATTGTGAGGTGGAGTTCAGGGATGAGTTAAGGCAAGCACTGGGTGGCAGTGAAGAGTTACCAAATAGCTGGGTAACTACAGCAGAGCTAGTAAGGGAGATGGCTAGAAAGGTGCTTGGTATCACATCTGGACAGCGGAAGGACGACAAGGAGACATGGTGGTGGAATGAGGAAGTACAGGAGAGTTTACAGAGAAAGAGGTTGGCAAAGAAGAAGTGGGATTGTCAGAGAGATGAAGAAAGTAGACAGCAGTATAAGGAGATGAGGTGCATGGCAACGAGAGAGGTGGCAAAGGCTAAGGATAAGGCATAAGAAGAGTTGTATGAAAAATTGGACACTAAGGAGGGAGAAAAGGACCTGTACTGACTGGCTAGACAGAGGGACCAAGCTAGGAAAGATGTGCAGCAGGTAAAGGTGATAAAGGATAATGAGGGAAACATACCCACAAGCGAGGAGAGTGTGTTGAGGAGATGGAAAGAGTACTTTGAGGGGTTGATGAATGAAGACAATGAGAGGGAGAGAAGGTTGGATGATGTAGGTATAGTAAATCATGAAGTACAATGGATTAGCAAGGAGGAAGTATGGATAGCTATGAAGAGAATGAAGAATGGAAAGGCTGTTGGCCCAGATGACATACCTGTGGAAGCATGGAGGTGTTTAGGTGAAATGGCAGTGGAGTTTTTAACCAGATTGTTTAATGAAATCTTGGAAAGTGAGAGGATGCCTGAGGAATGCAGAAAAAGTGTTTTGGTACCGATTTTTAAGAATAAGGGTGATGTGCAGAGCTGTAGTAACTACAGTGGGATAAAACTGATCAGTCACAGCATGAAGTTATGGGAAAGATTAGTGGAAGCAAGGTTAAGAAGGGACGTGATGATTAGTGATCAGCAGTATGGTTTCATGCCAGGAAAGAGCACTACAGATGCGATCTTTGCTCTGAGAGTGTTGATGGAGAAGTACAGAGTATGTCAAAAGGAGTTGCATTGTGTTTTTGTAGACTTAGAGAAAGCATATGACAGGGTGCCTAGAGAGGAGTTGTGGTATTGTATGAGGAAGTCAGGAGTGTCAGAAAAGTATGTAAGAGTGGTACAGGATATGTACGAGGGTAGTGTGACAGTGGTGAGGTCTGCGGTGGGAGTGACGGATGCGTTTAAGGTGGAGGTGGGGTTACATCAAGGATCAACTCTGAGCCCTTTCTTATTTGCAATGGTGATGGACAGGCTGACAGATGAGATCAGACAGGAGTCCCCGTGGACTATGATGTTTGCAGATGACATTGTGATCTGTAGTGAGAGTAGGGAACAGGTGGAGGAGACCCTGGAGAGATAGAGATATGCTCTAGATAGAAGAGGAATGAAGGTCAGCAGGACTAAGACAGAATATATGTGTGTGAATGAGAGGGAGGATACAGGAATGGTGAGGATGCAAGGAGTAGAGGTGGTGAAGGTGGATGAGTTTAAATACTTGGGTTCAATAGTTCAGAGTAATGGTGAGTGTGGAAGAGAGGTGAAGAAGAGAGTACAGGCAGGATGGAGTGGGTGGAGAAGAGAGTGTCAGGAGTAATTTGTGACAGACGAGTACCTGTAAAAGTGAAAGGGAAGGTCTACAAAAGGGTAGTGAGACCAGCTATGTTATATGGGTTGGAGACAGTGGCATTGACAAAAAGGCAGGAGTTTGAGCTGGATGTGGCAGAATTAAAAATGTTAAGATTTGCACTGGGTGTGCGAGGGTGGACAGGATTAGGAATAAGTATATTAGAGGGTCAGCCCAGGTTGGAAGGTTTGGAGATAAAGCCATAGAGGCACGATTACATTGGTTTGGACATGTGCTGAGGAGGGATGCTGAGTATATTGGGAAAAAGATGCGAAGGATGAAGCTACCAGGTAACAAGAAAAGAGGAATGTCTAAGATGAGGTTTATGGATGTGGTGAGAGAGGACATGCAGGTGGTTGGTGTGACAGAGCAAGATGCAGAGGACAGGAAGAAATGGAAACAGGTGATCTGCTGTGGCAACCCCTAACAGGAACAGCCGGAAGAAGATGATGATGACTGTGTTGTCTGCAATCACTTGTAATTGTCTAGCAGATGACAGAGGACCAATTGTGTTGAAAGAATTTATTACTGCCAACATCTTCTTACATTTATGGGTTTCTGTCTAGCCTTTCTGTTCCAAAGACCCTGAACTTTTACTCCCACAGACACTGCTCCCAAGCAAAGTCAGAAACCTCTGTAATTACAGACTGTGCTGGAGCTGGAAAGGAAAATGAGAGGACTGGATTAAGATAAAACTGGTCTTCCCATCAAAAGCACTTCCCTTTTTACAAATCTCAACAAAGGAATCAGGAGTGACAGGGGAGGTTGATGCTAGGACCATACACATTTTAGATACCAGTGAATCTTTCTCATGTGGAGACTAACTAGAGGAATCATGGACTACACGAGTCTTAGTATCCTGTGAAACTCCCTTGCTGAAGCTTTAGACTAAATGGAAAAACTCAAGAAAAGAATTAGATACAGATCTAATTTTCCCATGGAAAAAAAACTCTGAGCAGATTTATCTAGGAGACACCTTGGGAAAGCAATCATGTGAGAAGGAGTCAAACAAGACTTTTGAATGTTCTCTTGAAACCCCTGTTTGTGAAGGACACCACTCACCAATGTCAGAGATGTCTGACACTTTGAAAAAGGCTGTGCAAAGATAAGCAAGTCATCTAAATAAGGACAAATACGAATGGCTTGCAGTCTGCAATATACTATGACTGGAACTAGACACCTTGTGAATATCCTAAGTGCAGTGGATAACCCAAAAGGGTAATGCAGAGAACTGAAAGTACAACCCAGAAAAACTTAAGAAACGTTTGAAATCTAAGGCTACAGGAAGGTGATAAGCATCCTAGATTTACTAAGAAACTTGGGAAATCAGATCAGAGATGATCGGTCATGAAGGGATAGCATTTTGAACTTTGGGACCTTTGTTTTTTGAAAGTTTGCTTGCCTGAAGCTTGTTGTATCTTCTTATTTTGCTTTTTACAAAAATGGCACAGGAGGAGGAGGAGTAAACCATTTAAACTTGGTGAAGGAAGGCTGAAACATTTGAGTAACCCCCTGAATCAGTTTTCCTCACACTCACTTTTTCATGGCCTCAACAGCAGATGGTTGAAAAAACTTTCTATCTAAAGAGTTCAAAATTTCAGCTTTAACATCCTCAAAAAGATTTTATGTACGTACCCAAGCAAACCTTCTCATGTCAGTTCCAGTAACATCATAAGGACGCTTCAGAGAGTTTAGTCACCTTAGACACACCTCAGCAATACGATTATTCATTGAGATTACTGGCTATAATGTTCCTTGTATTCTCAAAAGATGCAAGCATAAACTAACATATGAGCTTGACAGTTATAGAATACTAAAAAAAAACAAAAAACAAAAAAACTAAGTGGTAGAAGTGTACACTTTCCCCAAAGCTAACAAAGGATTTCCCATCCTTAGAGGGGTGGGGATTAGCATTTTCCAGATGTTTAGCAGCTAGATGATATATCAAAGAAATCACAACGGGGTCAGATCTGGAATTGGAAAATAATAAGGTTGTATGACTGAGGATCTTTTTAAATATATTTGTTTTCTTACAGGCAGCAGACTGGCAAGTTACAGGCTGTAACAAATGCTCTCCAATGCTGGAAGAAAGTACAGCTGTGTAAAACCTTAACTGTAACAGTAAATGTCCTTTTCACTGTTGCAGTATATTACCTCTGTGAACACCTGCCAAGGATAGCCGAACATCTGGATAGTTTACCAAAGCCTTTATTACCTAGAGAATATCGTACGTCAGATGTATGCTCCCTGCACAAGTGCAAGACATAAAGGTGAAGTACGTACACTCCCAACTCGGAAATCAACTGTCCAGGAGAAACTAGGGCTCATAGTGGAAGGGGCATGTGCATCCACGAAAAAGGAAGAGAAAGGAAGAGGATGAATCTGTCAGCCAGACCGAAAACATCACCCATGCAAAAAGGAGACAAGGGGGTAACACGGATGGAGTGAATGCTGCAACACTGAAAATAAGGACAGCTACTATTATGGTACGATTTTACATAACTTTATTATGTCCTTTGATATTACTGTCCCAGTATTCATCACCTCTGAGACTATACAAAAAGCTACAGTAATGGCAAGGAGGGGCCCCTCCACAAACCCATAAAGGATAGTCCTGACAAAACCTGCACTGGCCCTGGAAATGACATACAATTTATGTCTAGTGAATATGTGAACTGAAGACCAAGTAGCAGCTTCAAGGAAGGAGTCGTGTCCAAGCCCTTGAAGAAAGCCACTGAATAAGCCACTGCTCTAGTACAACGGAGCCCTCATGGAAGCAGACAACTGCTTGTCATGAAAAATTAAAACAAAATCTTGGAAATCCAGGAGTAGATGGTTTGCTTAGAAACTGCCAAACCCATTGTCTTGGTATACAAGAAATAGAGCAGATCAGACTTACAAATTGCATTTTTTTGTCTAAATATCAGATTTGCTTCTGCAAATCCAAAGTATGAAGAACCTTCTCACTAGACGATTGCGGAGAAGGGAAAAAAATGTAGGAAGCTGGATAGACTGATTAAGGGACAGCTAATTAACCACCTTGGACATGAAGGATTCAGATGTACAGACACCCTGTCTCTATGAAAAGATTAAAAAGGAGGGACTGCCATCAAGGCCTGGAGCTCAGATACCTTTCTGGCAGAAGTTAAAGCAACCGATAAAATCTTCCAGGTGCAATGTTGCAAAGAAGTGGCATGCTCAAAAGCAGCCAAAGTCAGTTTTTCAAGGGCAAAAGATCCTAAGGAGGAGGAATAGGCTTTCTTGGGGTCTAATGTGCAGGATACCTTTAAGAAACTGCTAGACCTCAAACCTAGAGGCCAAAGCGTGAGTAAGTGGTAGACAGGCAGAAATGGCTGACAAGTGAGCTTTCACAGAAGAATATGCTAAGCCAGCATATAGTACTTCACACAGGCAGGAAAGAACCAAGGGGACTGCACTGTAAAGGGGTCCTGGCGATGTTTAATACACCAAACAGAAAACCTCTTCCATTTAGACAAGCATGATTGTCTGGTATTCAGTTTCTTGGCCTCCTGCAGGACATCCACAGAAAACTGGCGTCAGAAAAGAACCAAAATCCTATCACATAAATTGTCAGTTGAAGAGCAGACAGATTAGGGTGAAGGAGAGTTCCTTTGTCCTGTGTGAGACATCCATGCAGTGAGGTAACTTGCAATGACTGCCCCTGGCCAGATGGAATGAGAGAGGGAACCAGTGTTGTCTGGGCCAAAAGGGAGTCACCAACAAGATATCTAGAGAGTCCCTGACTTTGTGAAAAACTTTTGGAAGAGGAGGAAGGGGAAAGAAAGGCATACAGGAACACCTCCTTCCAAGAGAAAGGCACAGCTTCCACTTTCCAAGCCAAAAGAACTTGGGGACTCGAAGAGAACAGAGGCAATTGCCTGTTCAGAGAGGAGGCAAAGAAATCTACTTGAGGAACCTCATCAATAAACTATGGCCAAAAACACATCCCTGTGAAGCATCCAGACATTCATGAGGATGTGTCTTGGACCTGCTGAGAAAACTTTGCCACAACACTGTGCTCTGAAGGTATGCAGATTGCCTGCTGGGTGACTTGCAGATTGATGGCTAATTCCCATGCTTGTACAGCCAAGCTGCAAGGAAGGCGAGACCTCGTGCCCCCTTATTTGTTGAGGTACCACATATGACTGTGGTGTTGTCTGTATAAACCTTCAAGGGACCAGAGATCCAGAGAGCATGAAAAATCTGAAGGGCCAGAATGAGAACCCGCATTTCACTGATGTTGATATGAGCCAGCCTCGGTCAAAGAGATCAAAGGCACTGCATCTTCAGGGTGCTTTTGCAGTGGCCTTCCACTCCAGCTCTGATACGTCTGTGAAGAGTTCCCAAGACAACAGAGAAGGGTAGAAAGGAACACCTGGAATGAGAGAAAGCTGCTGAATCCACCAGTGAAATTCCAGACTGAGACAAGGGAGCAGAGAAACCAGATGGTCTAGTGGGTGTAGGTATTGAAGACACACTGATTTTATGGACCGCTGAAACCTCCTCATATGGAGCCTGGGCCAGGGAAGCATGTGAATGGTAGAGGCCATGAAAAACCTCCTGGCTAGAAAAGAGGACATGGGAAGCAAAGACAAAACCTTGGAGGCAGGAAAAGATGCCAGCACTGGAACAGTCTGGAACCTGCAGCCTAGGAATTCGTGATCCTGAGATGGAGTTAAAGTTGACTTCTGAAGGGTGACAGTGAACTCAGGGCTGTGCAACAAAAGCTGGGTAAAAAATGAAGACTATGCACTAGGTTGGATTGGGGTGGGGCCTTTAGCAAGAGGTCATCCAGTTAAGGAAATATCGGACTGCCCTGAAGCCTGCAAAAGGCAACTAAAGGGGCTAGACATTTGAACACCCTTGGGGCTGCTGAAAGCCCACAAGAGCAAAGCAGAGATCTGAAAATGAGACAAGGCAGAGAAACGCAAACATTTCCTGAAGAGGGTGGATTGGAATATGAAGGCAGGTGTCCAGAAAGATTTGGGGATGCAACAGAGAAAACAGTCTGAAGAGGAAGAGAGCATTTGGAAGAAAGGCACTATTAGAAAAAAAAGTGTTCAGAAAGGAAAGATCCAGGACAGGTCTCAGATACCCCTCTTTCCTGTGGACCAGAAACATCCTGGAATAGAAACTCAAATACTTCACAGACTGTGGAACCAGATGAATGGTACCTTGGTCTAGTACACCTTGCAATGCCCCTGGAAAAATGAGGAAGCTGTTCTGCAGGGGGTTGTGGAATACTGGACAAGAAGGGAAGGGTCTTTCAGCTCAGAAAGCAACCCTGCCAGATAATGGAGAACCCAGACGTCTGTGGTAATCATTTGATAAACTGGGAAAGATACAGAAAGTCTGAGGAACAAGTTAACCTGCATGAGAGGAAGGGTGGGTAGACATTAAGTTGGCTGCAGATTTGTTAGGAAAGGACTGGTTCTGGGGCCTGAATGTTTCAGTAGGGTTTTCAGAAAAAAAAAATGCCACTTAGGAACTCTTGCCTTTGGATGCTGGTCTAGACAGTCTACATTAAAAAAAAGCAGCCTTACTAGGATTGTTCCTCTGAAACGTGGGAGGAGGTGAGAAAAATGTGCTTCAAATCTTTCATGATCTTACCCTGATCCTGTAGGGTCTTGAAAAGCTCCGCCACAGCCGTGACAGACAATTTTGGTTAGCCAAGGGAGCTTAGAGACGCTCTGCCATGACATCTAGCAAGTCCTGAAAGTGAAGCCAAGAATAGCTCACAGTATTACAGAGCCAGATGTAGCAGCTGCATCAGAACTGCATTTGATAAAGTGACGGGCAACCTGAGAAGTGGAATGGAGCAAGGAGAGAGCATGGAGGCCTTACCCTCAGAAAACAAGCATATCAGAAATAATATTCCTAATTTAGGAAAGAAGAGGTAGGATGTACCTTGTCATACAAGTCTGGTAACTGATGGCCCTGAAGGCTAAAGTAGCCGAAGTGTATACATTCTTACCAATCCTCTCCACGGCTCTACTGTCCTTCCCTGAAGGAAGGAGCCTGGAAGAAGGCAACAACCTAGAAGGCTCATCAGTAGATACAGAAATTACTGCTTCTCAGGTTTCTTAGGAGCTGGAGGTTGAGAATCTGGTGTCAGGGAAGCAGCAAAGAAGGTATCCAACAGGGCAGCAAATACAGGAGGGAGGGCCAGCTGAATGTTTAGAAGAATCCATTTGTAATAACTCATACCACCTCTTCTGGACATCCGATACTTGGGAGCAATCCCATTTGGAATGCTCCATCATACGTAGAATCACGTGACTCAAAGGAAATCTCCTCCAAAGGAGAATCAGGACTGACAGTCTGCCTCCACAGATGCATAGTCTAAAAGAGAAGATGATTACAAGGAATAGGCTAAGGATCAGTTTTCACAGTCAGAATCCCTGTCAAAAGACTCAAGGTCCCTAGCTCTCTTACGGGTAGAAGACAAAGGAGGTGCAAGAACAAAACCCCCCTGAGGAGGCATAAATGCCATCAAGGTATTAAATAAGCTGTGAGTAAAATCCTGTCATTCCCTTTGTGGATTCCTGGAAGCCGACACCACATGCTTAGTCTTCTGCCTTTTCTTCACTGGGATGTCTGCTCTGACAAAAACAAGGACTTTTGGTCCCCTGACCAGATTTGATCAAGTTGCCTGGCACCTCTTTTTGAAAAAAAAAAAAAAAAGTTGCCTGGCACCTCTTCCCAAAAAAGGATCTGAGGAATTCCTTTAAATCCCTCAGAAATAAACAGCCGTGGCTCCCCTGGACATTTGCAATGCATCCGAGGACTTGCAAAGAGAAGATTCCCTGCAGGCTTTCGAGAAGGTCACAGCAGAAGAAACTGATGGCAATGCCAGACTGTCGTCTGGGTTCTCACTCACCTTAAGACAGACTTCTGGTGTAGGCTGGACGGCATCAGACTCAGGCCTACACTTCTTGGCATTCTTTTTGAGCGGCAGCTGTACCCAAGGGCAAGCAGATTCTGCCATGGTAACTTGGGCCAAAACCTTGCGATTGTTCACTTTTCATTTACTTTGATAACCAAGTCTTGGTGCAAAAGCTTGACAAAAGGAACAGAGTGTGGTCATGAGATGCACCTAAGCAAAACAGGCTTCTATCGTGGTAGTCTTTATGGGGAATCTGCCTCTTACACTGACATTTCCTTTTCTTGGATGACATGCAACCCACTGAACAATGTAAGAAAAAGGAAAACGAACCCCACCAGGGTACCTAGCTGAAAGACGTAGACTCAGTATAACCAGAAAAGTGAATGGCATACAGACCAATGTATGATAACGGTGCTCGAATGGGCAGCAATGTAGTTCTGAGTTTGGAGCGTATGTACATCACCAGTATGCCCTTCATTTGCAAGGACATACAATTGACATATGACACTCCCTAGGTAATAAAGGCTTTGGTATACTGGCTAGAAGTTGGCCTATCCTTGGCAAGAGATCCCAGAGGTGCTGAATACTAAAACAGTGATACTGGAGGACTTCAGGAGGAACAGGAGTGGGTTCAGGAAAATCCAGTTGTAATAAATCATATTTTCTTTTTTTCTTTTCTTTTAAGGACAGTGGAATATCATTATGTTCCAGTTGAAACAACAGATTCATTCTAGATATAGTAATTCTTCTCGGGGACTATCAGAAGAAACTCTTCTTAGAACCAGAAATCAATCACATTACAAAGTAGAAGTTGTCACTCAAAATCATAAATAATGAAGAATTCCCTTTTCCTTTTACCAGTAACACCAGAAATAGAAGAGTCAATACCTTGAGCCAAACCCAATAAATCACTCTTGTTCAAAGTAACAGACAGGGAAAAGATAAATGTTTAGCTTTCTGTTTTTTTTGTCAGGAATTCATTCAGAAGCAGACTGAACCTTGTCAAAATCATCCCTGAAACAAGTATCCCAGTCCAGCTAGGCAAAGAGACACTCCCTGCTCATTCCTCAGAGACCAGCAGTGGCTCTCTCTTGACCATCAAGGGCACTCCAATAGCTGCAGAAGATATCCAACACCCAGACTATGGTGGTTGAAGGGACTTGCACCAGAAGGACTCAAAGGTAAGAAACTAGAAATGGTCACAGCAGAGTCACCCATCTGAGGCAAATTTGCAGCTTGCTGCAAGGAAAAATACTATTTGGAAATAATGTTTTTGTGACTGGAAGAAAGAAGAACTGAGGAACGAGTTAGCTCTTCCATGGTGAAGCCAAAAATGATGCCTGAAGCCCTGGTGAGACTGGCAACAGTAGATATTGCCACCAAAAAAAAACTCAGGGAAAAGCACTTTAAACACTTGCCTTAGCCCCGAAAAGTAAATTAACATAAGTTGTAGTCAAGAAAAAAAAAAGCCATAAAACACTTTTTCCTAACTGTAATTATGCAATTTCACAAAAAAAGCTTTCATTTGTGTCATAAAAATAAAATGTGGAAGGTTTTTACTTGAAGGGAACTTATCTCCCCAGCAATGGAGAACCATTTTACAACTATCAATCCTCAAAAGCCTGCAAAAAGAGTGCTCTCCTTCAGCAGGAAAGCTCTGAAGAGATTATCTCCTAAACTGATTTTATTCTGTTACTGACCTGCTAAAGGGTTGGGTGTATGGAAGATGCCCTTAAGCTATGGTACCAGGCCAGCTGTTTACAGCAGGAAGCAAGTCCAGTTTCATTCTAGAAAGGCAGTCTCTTCAAACTCAATTTGATCATGCAGGTGGAACAGTACATTTAGACATTACTGTGGCAAACCCCAGTCCCTCAATGTACGCATGTCTGAGGGTGGAAGAGCCTCCTACCCCTCAGTGTGTACTCAACTGAGAGCAGAATAACCCCCATTCCATCAGACTGTACATATCTGAGGAAAGAAGAAATGGGTGCTTGAACTCTTCAGCAGGCCAAATACCAAAACCACAACTCATGGCCCTAGCTACAACCAGTTAATGCAATTCTCCCAGTTCCCCTGCAATCTTGACACTTCATTCCTTAGCTAAGCTGCACAATATGGGACAATCTTGTGCATACCTCAACAAGGGCAGAGACTACCCTCCCCCCCACAGAGTCTCACTACTCCAGCCATAGGCATGTCCCCTTTGCTGTCCTGGGATGAGTGCAATCATAAACCAAGACAGACTGCTACACTGGCAGAAAACTGAAGCAGAGGCAAGGTGTGATTAATGCAGGATGAGGCCCCCACCTATAACAATTCAGCAATCACAAGAAACACTCTGCATCCCACCTGTATTTCACGCCCTCTCTACTTAACTCATCACTAATACCAGTTTCACACTCGCTCTCCCATCATTATGATGATATAACTAACCAAAGTTATAAATGCACATTTCTCTAACTTCCTTTGGGACTAGGCAAAGAAATTACTAAATAATATTTTATTAAATGTATAATGTTGCCTTTCTGTCTTTGAAGTTATCTTTTCTGTGTCTATTGCTGCAGATTCTGTATGCTCCGTTTCTAAGTGTAATCAATACACAATTATTATGCAACACATGCTAACACCTGTACCTGTGCTAGGCACACTCATTCTACCACAAACAGTGGAATCGCACATTATCTTGGTAACCAAATAGCAAACAAGTGTACATATATAAATCTATTTTTTCCCAAGGAGAATATACATCACGGTACCACTCCATGTTACTCTTTATCCATTTTCTAACTTCAGTATTCCAGAAGTTACCCCGGTCTCCACTGGTAGCTGCAAAATTACAGAGTGCAATCCAATCCTCCTTTTGAGGACTGTCACCAAGGACACGATCCTTCATAGCCACCAGCCTATGAATTCCAAGGGGTCATCATTGAACCCTGTTTGCTGCCACTCCAGCCAAGGCAGAGTACCGTACTAACACTGTTTCATGGCGGTTACACATTCTGCCGTGTTGAAGACTCTCTCTCTCTCTATTATTATTATTTTTTTTAATCGAGAGTCCCATTAGAAAATCTCAAAGACTTAAAAGAAGAAAAAAAATGGAAACCGCTCAAGTCATATCTCAAACTCACTTCGTTTTTGGAAGAACATACTGTGGTGCTGATATAGTAATACAAGTGTCTATCTGTTCAGACGATATGCATGTATTGCTTTGCTCACACTGCTGTTTGAACTGTAGGAAGACCACGGTGATATTAATCAGTTCATCTGCAGCAAGGCCTGTGGAATAAAAGAAAATGGTAAAGTTCTTGTCCACTACTGTTTTGGTAAACTCTGCATACTGTCCAGTAAACATGTACTATCTAACTACATTGGAACTAATACAGACATGCAAAACAGATCTCCCTCACACACTTTTTTCTAACCTATAACAGAAATGACTGCTGGGAAACTTAAGCAGGAGCACAATCAGCAATTTCTATTATGTACACAATATCTTTTACTGTTGCCATCCCCCAGTCACATCACATTTAGAAAAAATTAAAACAGAATCCTGCCACTGGTGCATTGAAGGTATTCACGCAATATTTTCGAATCCATCTATAAACAAAAACACGTTTTCATATAAATAATTCCATGTATATGCAAGCAGTGTATAGACTCCTGTTAAATACATTAGACAGATGCAGGTATTTTATGTCATCTATAGATCATAATCGAGAAACACCTGGGGGAAAAAGTCATAGGAGAGCAAGAAATGTGCTTGGCTGTACCCTTACTATGAAATCTACATTTCTGAGTGGCAACAATATAAAAAGGTAACTTTCCTGGGCTGTAATTAAAGCAAAACATTATGGATTCAATAGCTTTTATTTTGAGAAAGGCTTGGAAGTTGAAAAATTAAAGGACATTTTCAGCAATTTTATACACCAAAAGGCAACAATTTATAACTTCCCTTCAGTTACTCTTCCTTGGTTGACTTTTTTTTTAAACAAACATTTTCCTACTAGGCTGGTCTAGCCATCAGCTATTCACATGGAGTCCCTTCATCTCTTCCATGTGAGGGTGTAGCTTACCCACCTGAGCAGGGACACTCCTAGATGGTTGCATGATCAACTGCTATGAGACACTTAATTCCCAAATTGAGAAACTACACATGGTGGCATGCACTGTGACCATCTTCACCCAGCTTGAACGTTTTCCTTAAACCAAGTCCAACTACTTCAAGGCAGTCTGGACAAACAGGACCCCCACAACATTTTCAACTGACCCCAAAGCACTTCCACACAAGCATCAACCTCAGCTATAGTTTCTGAAAGTGCAGTTTGGTAGGTGCTTGTCACTTGCCCTTCAATACTGCCTTGGTGCAACAACTATTCCTCACTTGGTGTCAGTACTGCAGATGAAGACTTGCCTCCTCATCACAGAGCCAGACAAGCAGATGACCACTCACTTATACCCCTTCAGCTCCCTTACCAATGTACAACACATATCCAGCTATAACAGAGGGCATTCAAATATTTCAAACTGTCAAGATAAGCTCAATAAACATTACTGGGAATCAGCAAATACCCATAACTGTAAAAATGCATATTGAAAACCACACTACTACACAAGTGAGGCCAGATTATCAAGCACACAAAAGTCTCAAGCATAGTTTCACATTATCAACCTTGCTAACTTTTGAAAGGCAGACCTACACTGTTAGTCATGCTGGTAACTTAATAATTACAAGGGTGCTTTACTGAAGTATCACAATAAATCAAGTTTGTGTAATGCTCCCTCGACTTTAACTTCATCTCTTCAACAGTACTATTAAAGAAAGTAATCTGCATTGACTTTTCTGAGGTATAAGCTTGTGCTACCAATGACCTCTGTCTAAAAGGCATCATGGAAGCCAAACAAATAATCCTGGGGGAGGGCAGAAATGTGGTCAGGCTCTGTGTATCATCACCACCTGGTGAAAGAATGGGGCTCAATTTCCTGACGGCATTCTATCAGTAAAAATCCCACTTGGACAAAACAGTTATGCATGAAGATACATAACTCTGTCAAGAGGGTGAGGTTCAGACTGTGGTGTGAGCATGCAAAGGCCCACACCACTGTCAAGAAGTTCACAATTTACTTACTGCCAGGGACAACAATTCATAGAAGAAGAAAGGACAATGGGCAAAAGTGTATCACCCCCCGCCAAAAGAAAAAAAACAATGATGTAGGCAAATCTTGCACAACCACAAAATTGCAAAAATCTAGCCCTTGTGGCAAACAGGAGGTGCATAAGAAATAATGGCCACCTGGAAGACCTGGAAATCCCTCCAAGGTATATACTTCTAAAAGAATAAATTACAAGTAAATTATAAACCATCACTGTACGTGAGGATTCATGCATATAATGTGACACTTTTAGACAATACCTCTCAACTGTCCATTTACCAGAGTACTCCAATTTCCCTTCTTGAATTGGTGTCCACTCCTGGTGTCCACTCCTCTGTTCCACTTTAACAAGAGACACCTACGATTTCTTCTCTTCTTTGGCTCAATTTGAGCCAATCTGAGACAGAAATGTCTGGTGTTTGTTGCAGTCAAAATGGACAAGTGTCAGACAAGTTTTCTAGTACGGTGTGGTACCTAAAATGCAAGTTAATGCACTACCTGTTGTTCTAATATTATATTTTAAGAAAATTAGAGAAATTAAAAAAGTACAGTTGTGTACACTTAACATAAATGTAGATGTTAGAGTGTATTCATTGTTGCAGTCATTACATTTGGTTTATCTGCTTGCAGGTAGCCCTCAGTCGGTCTGATTAAGTCTTGGGTCCTGCGTCGGTTGCTGTCCCTTCTTCCATGACGTCAGGTCATCAGGGGTATAAAACATGCAGCTGATGCCATTACATCAGATTTTTCTTGCCCCAGATGTCAGGTGCCCCCCTAATGGGGAGCAATTAAATATAAAAGTACAATGATATACCGCCAACAAAAAAGCAAATACACAAAAAAGGCTTTTAAGTAAAGGAAAGTAGAGGTATAGCCAAAAGAAGTTAGTGGGCTGGAGGGAGAGTAACCAGGACTGCAACAGTGAATACACTCGAGCATCTACATTTATGTTATGTATACACAACTGTACTATGTTCTTCGTGTTTCACTGTTGCAGTCATTACATTTGGGTAGATTCCCACAGCTATGGTTGGGAGGAGGAATTTAAATAGCATTAGGACCAGCTATAAGGCCCTGCAAGACTGCAGTGGCAAAGCCAGCTCTGGATTTAGAGAAAATTGGCAAATGATAATGCTTGGTGAAAGTATGTACAGAACTCCAGGTCACAGCTTCTAGGATGTCCCTGGTAGGGAAGCCTCTGAGAAAGGCTGGAGAGGTAGACGCAGCTCTGGTGGAGTGAGGTCTGATCCCCAGGGGGATAGATTTCCATGGTGCTTATAGCAGAAATGAATGCAATGGCCTATCCATTTAGAAATGGTTTGCTTTGAAATAGCCTTCCCCTCTGCCCCTGCAGCAAATGCCACCAGCAGTTGTTCAGATTTCCTTTGAGGTTTAGTCCTGTCCAAGTAGAATCTAAGCTGTCTGTGCACATTTAAGGAATGCAGTATCTGCTCCCCTTCATTCTGTGGATTGGGAAAGAAGGTTGGCAAATGAATAGACTGATTAAGAGCCATACTGGATACCACCTTGGGCATGAAGGATGGATTGGCTCTGAGGGACAACCTGTCCACATGAAAGATGATGAAAGGCTGCACTGCCACAAGGGCCTGTAATTCAGATACCCTTCTAGCTGAAGTGATTGCTAAATGGAAAGCTGTTTTCCAAGAAAGAAATGTTAAGTCTGCAGTAGCAGCTGGCTCGAAAGGAGGTAGAGTGATAGTCTCCAAAACAAAGTTAAGGTCCCAGGCTGTGGTTGGGAGCTCTCCCTGGCTGGGGTTGGAGCTCTCCTGGGTGGTCTCAAATTTTTGGCCCCTTTGAGGAACTGCTTCAGCAGTGGATGAGAGAAGAGGGGAGGTACTGTGGTACAATGAGCTGAAATGGCTGAGGCGTGGATTTTAATGGAGGAAAAAGACAGGCCCTTGTGAAGAATCTCAGTTAAGTATTGTAAAATCTGAGGTAAATTGGGAGCTGCTGTACTTATCCCTTGAGATTGGTTCCAGGCACAGAATCTTTTCCATTTTTCAGCATAAGATTTTCTAGTACTAGGCCTCCTTGCCTCTAAAAGGATATCCATCACAGGTTTACTGAGGGATGGTAGAGAAGAGATGATCTAATTAGCCAGGCTGCAAGGTTCAGTGCAGAATCTGGTTCTCCTGCCGAGACAACAGGGAAGGAGTCTGAAGCAGGTGCCATGGGGAGAACCGTGGCACACTGCACAGGAGGGGGTACCAGTGTTGGTGTGGCAGGTCTGGAGCAATCACAATCATCCTTGGTTTGTCCAGTTTGATTTTTAGTAGTACTTTGGAAAGCAGAGGCAGAGGGGGGGGGCATAGACTAAAAGGTTTTTCCGGCTGAAGGAGAGAGCATCCACTTTCCAGGCTTGCTTGTGGGAAGTCCTTGTGCAAAATTTGTCCAATTGGTAGTTCTGGGGAGAGGCAAACAGGTCTATATCTGGGCTCCCCCCATTTGCTTGTCAACATGTTGAAAATCCTTGGTTCCAGTTTCCCGTCGTGTGGGTCCATGAGGTTTCTGCTTAGTTTGTCTGCCAGTGTATTTAATTTTCCTGGCAGGAATTGAGCTTGTAGGTGCACTTGGTAGCTCAAGGCTGTGTTCCACAATGCCATGGCTAGTCTGCAGAGGGGGTAAGAATGTGTATCCCCCTGCTTATTTATGTACCACATAACTGTGGTGTTGTCCGTCTTTACCATAAGTTGTCCTGGAAGAATGTGGTCCTTGAAGGTTTTCAGAGCATTCTGAACAGCTAACATTTCTTTTTGATTGATATGCAGATGCATTTGACTTGGGTTCCATTTGCCCTGAATACACTTCCCTGCCAGGTGAGCCCCCCATGCATAGTCTGATACGTCTGTTAGGGTTTGGGCGGCAGGGGGTGGTGTGAAAGGTAGTCCCTTGTTTTGGTGGCAGGCCTCTGCCCACCAAAGGAATTCTAGGCATAGGCAAGGTATGATAGGAATCACTGCTTCTAGAACCTGAGAATGTTGACACCATAGGTTTTTTAGATACCACTGTAGTTTCCTCTTATGCAGTCTTGCATATGGAATTAGAAGAATGCAGGAGGCCATGAACCCCAAGGCTTGCAATATTTGTCTTGCAGATATAGCAGGGTTTTTGTGGCCACTTGTTTGAAGTAGGCTGTCAAATGAATTTGTTTCTCTGGTGTGAGGTAAGCCATCTGGGAAGTTATACTCAAGCTTGCTCCCAGGAATATAATTTGTTGACAGAGTACCAGGTGTGATTTCTTTTCATTTATGGTATATCCTGACAAGTTAGAACCCTTTGTGCAGAGGCCAGATGATTCAAAAGTATGTCCTGGCTGTCTGCCTGAATTAGACAATCGTCCAGGTATGGGTATATTTGAATATTTCTTTGCCTGCAAAATGCAATAACTGGAGCTAGGCACTTTGTGAATACCCTGGGCACAGTAGATAAGCCAAAGGGTAGTGCAGAAAACTGATCGTGCTTGCAGCCTGCTTTGAAGCGTAGGTATCTTCTGCAAGATTCCCTGATTAGGATGTGCAGGTATGCTTCTTTTAAATCTAGTGTTGCCAACCAGGCATCTTTGCCTAGCATAGGAAGTAATTGAAGAGCCAGCATCTTGAATTTTGGAATTTCCAAAAAGGTGTTTAGAGTAGACAGGTCCAGGATAGGACGCCATGAATTGTCTTTTCTGGGTACCAGGAAAGGTCTCGAGTAGAAACCTTGTCCCTTTTCCTTTTCTGGTACCAGCTGAATAGCCCCCATGCTTAAGAGAGAAAGTACTTGTTTTTGGGCCTCTGCCCACTGATTTGGGGGTAGGTCCGTCCACCCGCTAGGTGATGGCAACGCGTAGAAGTGAAATCTGTATCCCTGGGACACTATACTTAAAACCCATTTGTCCTGGGTAATGAGTTCCCAGTTCTTTGCATGAAGAGCAATCTTTCCCCCCAAAGGAGCAGTCAGCTGGTAAGTGCTTGGAAATTTTAAATGGAAGTCATTGAGAGAGTTTACTTATTACTCCCAGATTTGGAAGTGGCGGCCCCCTACTGCTTAGTCCTGTGTGTCCCCTGGGACTGAAACCTGGGGCTTTTGCTGTGTCTGGGTTTGGCTTGAGAAGACCTGGAAGGGGCTGGAAAGGACCAATTCTTAGAGGGCCAGTGCCTACTAAATCTTGGGAGGCTGAACTTGTAAGAAATCTTTAACACTTTGCATAGATTTAGCTTTATCCTCCATCTTTTTAAGAACTTCCTCAGCCTTGTTGCCAAACAGGAGGTCCTGATTTAAGGGAGCATCCAACAATTTAGTTTTAAGATGATCAAGCAAGGATTGCTCCTTTAGGCAAGCATGCCTTCTGAGCACAGACCCAGTAACAGCAGCCCTGCAAGAGGCCTCTAATGAGTCAAAACCACATTGCAAAGTATGTTTTCCAACTTGTTCAGCAGAATGCATTAAATCCTGTAATTCTTTATTTTCCACATAGTCAGGAATCATCATCTTCTGTTTAAGCAATCCAATAACATGTTGCTGATACTTTAACATATAAAACTGGCAGTTTAAAGCCCTAACGGCCAAGGTTGCAGAAGTGTAAACCTTCTTACCCCATCTATCCAGCGCCCTGGAGTCTCTATCAGAAGGGGTAGGATTTTTAGCAGTAGAAGCCTTAATGCCCATGGGCCCCTGTGAAATAGTCTCTGGATCCACAATAGGATTTTTAAAAAGGAACTTGTGTGACTCAGGGACCCTGTAGTATCCGTCAGGTTTTCTGGGAGCAGGAGGCAAGGAATCAGGGGGCCAAAGTAGATTCCGAAAAACATCATCAACAATGTCTAGTACAGGAGGAACAGCTAAAGGCCTATGCTGAGACAGGAGTAAGAAATCCCTAAGCCTCTTTTTTGAATCAGAAAAATCCTGGCTTTCCCAGTGGAAATGCTCTCAGAGTATGCAAGGTTTCCCCAAAAGAAAAATCCTCTGGACGGGAAGCAGAGGGAAATGGAGTCCGCTGCATCAGAATCCTCATAAGTAGATAAGAGCAAATCCAGATCATCAGAAGAATCAGAAAAAACAGAATCCTGGTCAGAAGATTCATAAACAACTTCAGTCCTAGGCCTCTTAGAAAGGGGGGATTGGCTTCCCCCGATTAGAGTTATTAAATCTTCAGCCATTCTTATCATTTGTTTTTTAGGCATAGAGGCCTTTGCATGTGGCCTGGGCATCGGTTTTTAGACATGGTTCGAGATTTAGGCCTAAGCAAAGAAGGAAGCATCAGTTTAATATGCAAGTCCATAGGCCTGAATGCACCCTCAGAAGCCGGTGCCTGCACAGCGGCTCCGGACCCATCCAAGGTAGAGACATCTGCGGGTTCCATAGTTGAAGCATCTCGCGGCATACCGGACTCCAAATGGGTCTCAGTAGAGGAATGCGAATCAGAAGTAGCGTGTATCAGGAGCTGCGAAAGCGCCTCACTGAGTACCGGCGAACTGTCGACTGGCTTAGGAGAAGCGTCATCGGCAGCTTTGGACCTCAGCGGCCTGTCTCTGTCTTTATCTTTGCGTTTTCTTTGTAATCCCGGTAGTCAAATGGCTAACAGATGACATTTCTGGATAATTAAACCGAGAACCGAAATATGTAGAGGCGAAAATATATCGACGACGGATAGTGCGCTGATTAAATAACGCACAAAACCAACAGCAAGGTACGTCGTGGTCAGGGCCTAGGCAAGGAATACAGTACGAATGAAAATCTTTATGAAGCATTTGCTTTCCACAAGTAATGCAATTATTAACTTTTATTGACATCTGTAAGGAGCAAGAAAAAGTTTCCCCAATGGGGTACTTATCTTTTGTTGAAGACTTTGGTTCTGAAACTCGAAAACGAAAATTTCAGGAGTTGGCCGACCGGCACTTGTGAATTGTTTCTGCTTCGGGCACCGCACGGCAAGAAAGACTGATGTAATGGCATTGGCTGCATGTTTTATACCCCCGACGACCTGATGTCATGGAAGAAGGGACAGCAACCGACGCAGGAACCAACACTTTGTTAATCAGGCCGATTGAGGGCTACCTGCAAGCAGATAACCCAAATGTAATAACTGCAACAGTGAAACACGAAGAACATCTGTTGCGTTTTAGGAACACTGTCTCTCTATTTTTGGATTAGTCTCAAATTCTTGAGCAAAAATGAAAACTATTTTGGTCTATTCATCACAAAATGTCTGGTTTTCTGTTAGGTTGCTGTGGACAGCAATTAAACTATGACTGACACTTATGCAGTGTTTGCTAATGCAAAGCTTGTTATTTAATTATATAACGATATTTAAAAATCTGTCCCGAGTCTGGGTTTTTGTCTGATTCTTAAGCTAATAAGTTGTGGGGAGGGTTTATACTGTGTTGTTCTGACAACAGCAATATGAAACATTCTTAGGCCATTATTTATGTATTTAAATATTCGTCTTATGTCGAACATTTAAAATGTACACAGTCATACCTGTGTGCATATATTTTATATATATATATATATATATATATCTATGGGATCCGGACACATGCTCGACTAGCATATGTCCGAATCACAAAACATCGAACACACATACACGAAAGCGCTTAACACTGAAAAGCACTTCCGTGTATGTGTGCCTGTTTCGTAGATCGGACTACAGTGCGGGTAAGGGAAAATTCCCTTTTCCCCACTGTAGTGCAATCTCGGAGTGAGAATATTAAAGTAGGGGGTGTGTGGGTGAAGCCCCCCTGCAGAAACATAGATTTGTTTTTTGAACTACACATACACGGAAGCGCTTTTCAATGTTAAGCGCTTTCGTGTGTGTGTGTTCGATGTTTTGTGATTCGGACATATGCTAGTCGAGCATGCGTCCTAGACCCGTCTATATATATATATATATATATATATATATATATATCTATATCTATATATATATATATATATATATATATATATATATATATATATATATATATATATATATATATATATATATATATATATATATACACACACACACACACACACAAACACAAACACACACACACACACACAGGCTATAAAAAGTTTACACACCCCTGTTAAAATGCCAGGTTTTTGTGATGTAAAAAAATTAGACCACAATAAATAATTTCAAAACTTTTCCCACCTTTAATCTGACCTATAACCTGTAAAATTCAATTGAAAAATAAACAAATCTGTTAGGGGAAAAATATAAAAAAAAATAAAAAACGTACAATAAGCTGGTTGCATAAGTGTGCACACTCTTAAACTAACACTTTGTTGAAACACGTTTTGATTTAATTACAGCATTCAGTCTTCTTGGGTACACACCTGCCATCAATTAGAGAGACTCTGATTAACCTCAAATAAAGTTCAGCTGTCCTAGTAGGATTTTCCTGACACTTCCTCAGTTGCCTGATACAGCAAAAGCCATGGTTCACAGACAGCTTACAAAGCATCAAAGGGATCTCATTGTTGAAAGGTATCAGTCAGGAGAAGGGTCCAAAAAACTTTCCACAGCATTGGATATACCATGGAACACAGTGAAGACAATCAAAAAGTGGAGAAAATATGGGACAACAGTGACACAGAAAAACATTCAAGCCCGGATAAAATTTGCAAAACAATACATCAAGTCTCACAGTGAGACCAAGGTTGAACTGCTTAGCCACAATTCCAAAAAGTACATTTGGTGCAAAAATAATACTTTGCATCACCAAAGGAACACCATCCCCACAGTGAAGCATGGTGGTGGCAGTATCATGCTTTGGGGTTGCTTTTCTTCAGCTGGAACTGGGGCATTAGTCAAGGTGGAGGGAATTATGAACAGTTCCAAATATCAGTCACTTTTGGCCTAAAACCTTCAGGCTGCTAGAAAGCTGAAGATGAAGAGGAATTTCACCTTTCAACACAACAATGACCCCAAGCAAACATCCAAATCAACAAAATAGCTTCATCAGAAGAAAATTAAAAGTTTTGGAATTGCCCAGACCTAAATCCAATAGAAAATCTGTGGGGTGAGCTGAAGAGGGCTGTGCGCAAGAGATGCCCCCGCAATCTGACAGATTTGGAGCGCTTTTGCAAAAGAGTGGGCGAATATTTCCAAGTCAAGATGTGCCACACTGACAGACTCCTACCCAAGAAGACTGAATGCTGTAATTAAATCAAAAGATGCTTCAACAAAGTATTAGTTTAAAGTTTAAGGGTGTGCACACTTATGCAACCAGCTTATTGCACATTTTTTTATTTTTTATTTTTTTTCCCCCCTAACAGATTTGTTTTTCAATTGAATTGTACAAGTTATACGTCATATTAAAGGTGGGAAAAGTTTTGAAACGATTTATTGGGGTTTCATTTAAACATGGCATTTTAACAAGGGTGTGTAAACTTTTTATATCCACTATATATTTCATGGCAAACTGTTGATGATTGCAGTCAACAAACAATGACAGACATGAGTTTTGGACTTCATATGTTTAAGAAAATGCCTGCTAATGCAAAGCCTGTTATACTCAACTTTCTAGGTAAATAAGAGAAATATTTAGAATCTAGAGTCGTTCATGATTCTTGAGCTAAGTGGTTGAAAGGGTATGGGGGAGTTGCACCAGGCTGCACTGTAAGGTTCTGAAAGCAACAAGGTGAAAAATACTTTTGGTTATTTTTGTATTTGGTCATAAGCAGACACCCGTACATGTGGCTGTAGGTGTGTGTGTAAGACAGAAAATAAAGCTTTTTATAATATACAAGCAAGAAGGATACAGGATCGAGAAAAAAATCAATATAATTTATGCAAAAATGGAAGAGATTATAGGGAATAATTTAGTCAGGTGACAAAACAGGTGTGGAAAGTCAGTCTAACTGGATCAATTTATAGTACAGAACTAAAATTAGCAAAATCTTTTTTATGGAAAAAGGAGGAAAATGGCCCAGGTGGGAAAGCAAATGTAGGCTGTATGGCTTTATTGGAAATACTTGGAGCTCAGGTTCAGGTCTAGGCTGAGGTGTTTGTGTTTTTATTCATGTGCAACAGAACTTTTTATGGAAAGTTCCACAACATTGTTGTGGACAAAAAACTACGCAAAGTTTATATCAATTCTGCTAACTAAACTACAGTAACAATTGGCATGAACAGCAAGTCAAGGAAATGGGTATGTGTACCTTTTTACAGTGTGGTAAAGATATATTTTTCTGATAGAACTAGCTAAACATTAATCCATTACTACCAGAAGGGTTCTAATTTTACAGGCTTTACTTTGTAAAAGGGTTAAACTATACGAGTCCTCACCCTTAGGGGAGTAAATTTATGCATAAACAAATTTTGAGTGCTATGATTTTTGGAATGGGTATGTGTACCTTTTTACATTGTGGTAAAGATATATTTTTCTGATAGAACTAGCTAAGCATTAATCCATTACTACCAGAAGGGTTCTAATTTTACAGGCTTTACTTTGTAAAAGGGTTAAATTATACGAGTCCTCACCCTTAGGGGAGTAAATTTATGCATAAACAAATTTTGAGTGCTATGACCCCCCCCCCCCCCCCCCCCACTATGACTCTTTATTGAGAATAGCACGAGGCTTGTTACTTAGATCTGAAATGTCTCTGGACAGATGAATCTTTTTCAGACTCATAAAGAACAATTAATTTAAACACCAATGACTGGAGTGTGTTGATGATATAATAATAATAATAATATACTTGAGCAAAAGGTTAAAAAAATGAACTCCACACTGTGTACACTGGAAAATGTCTATTCAGAATGCAGTAGGTAGCATTGGTTCCTTTAAAAGAAAGGCATACCATCTAAATTTAAGTCAACACCTAGAATTCTCACAAGAGAAGAAATCTTTGATGCGATTTTCAGTATCAAAGCAGAAGACAGATTAGCCATCACCAATCTTGTTTCACCTAGGTGACTAGAGTGAAATAAAAGTAAACCCCAGAACAAATAATTTAAGATCTCACAGTTACTGTACAATGACTTTTTTTTTTTAACTTGTCTGGAGCCAATGTTATAACCCCAAAATTAGCAGAAATTATCTCTATGTGAGTGTAGTGTGTGTGTGTATAAAAGGGAGATGAACACGCATGCAGGCGCAGATGTGCACTCATGTGCATGGAATAGGTGGGTGGCAGCAGCCCTAGCGTCATTGAAGGACAGTGTTGACCGCAGGTCTTAAAAACGCCTGTATGTGTAACAGTCCTCAAATATGTAGTTTAAACACAACACAAAGATATTTTCATACTATAATGGAGTTTTCCTGTAGAACAGGCACATACCACTTTGGACACTTTTTTAATTTTTTCTGCCATCCAATGTAGAAGTTTGGATGCTTTCACATTCTTTAGAATAACTTAAGAATATATACAACGCAAAGAGCCTAAAACAAGGAAATCTCAATAGATGCTTCATATTCCAAGACCGAAATGATCATTTACTGCAGATGATGCTGCCACTCCTGCACTAAACTCATGTTTACTTTCAAGCATATTCTTTCTGGCTCTACAAATCATGCTACCTGTGGTGAGGGACTACAGCTTGGTGGTGGTGGTGGGGAGCTTCTGTCAGTAATGAAAGATGGCTTACAGTGGGGATGAGCTCTAGCAAAGTGGTTAAATGTGCATGACCAACAAAATGATCATCTGTGAAGTAACTGGCAAATAGAAACTAAAATGGTAACATTCTGAGTGCAATGGAAGATTATGTTACTTAGACTTCATGGGTGGAAGGCAAACACATTCCTCCTCAAGAGTTACTTTAACTGTACTATTTAGGAAAGTTAGGCACTGATCATTGCATCACATTTGACATGAGAACTTTGTTGCTGCTCTAATAAAATGGTACTGATACTTCTTTAAGGACTGTGTCAGTTCTATTTTACTTCAGTTTACTTATTTGGTACAGTGAGTGGATTACTACCACCAGGCCTGCCTGTTTTAGAACCCCAGGTGATATGAACATTTGGAAAAACGTTAAGATACGCAACAAATAAAACATAGCTGTTTTGCAGTTTATCCAGCTCTAAAAACACTTCTGAAGCTTTTCCTTGCTTTCATAAATGCTATAAGCTGACCAGCGTTATATGAAGTGCTGCTAATATTCAGCAAACTGCAACTGGATATATATACAATATTTCACGTAAAAGGATGAAAAATGTTTTTCTTCATAACATACATTTTATCTGTTAATTACAAAGGACAAATGTGAATCTGCAGGAAGGTTCGACAGATACACCAGAAAGTAACTACCAAACAAATAGGTTCATAGGTGTGTACTAGGCTAATGGCGCTGAAGCCTTTACAAGCCATACTCATAGGATTACTCTGGCATTGTGCCCCCCGACCTTAGTTCCCATTACCTCTGTTGAGTAGAGCCACTGGAGTGATCGCCGGGATGAATTTTCCATTTCCCATCCACTCCAAGATTTCTTTTGAAGAGGGCCAGTGAGGTGCTCTGTTTGACATGTATGGGAAGTCTATTCCATAGCATGGGCAGTCTCTGGGTTATGAACCTGTCCCTCCAGCTTGTTCTGTTGATTGAGGTAATGAGGTTGAGGTCTCTGGAGCGTGTGCTGCGGAGGGATTGGGATTTCTTTAGATGTAGCATTTCTAACAGAGCTGGATCAGACATGGATTTGTAAGTCAAGCAGAGATAGACTCTAAGCAGGCAATATGAGACAGAGAATAGTTGGAGTTTTTTGAGTTTATACATATAGGACAAGTGTTTAAGGCCTAGGATCCTCTTTGTGAGGTACTTCGGCGGCCTCTCCAGTTGTTGCAGGTGTCTAGTGAGGTACAAGACAAATGGGGCATTGTACTTGATTGGCCTAATGAGGGAAGAGTAGAGGGAGACAATTACCTCTTTCCTCCTGGATGCAAAACCCTTATTAATGAGATGTGCCACACAGAAGACTTTCTGACCACAGTGATGATGTGGTGGTCAAAAGAGAGGTTGCTGTCAACCTGTGTTCCCAGATCTCTTATAACTCCTTCTGTGTTCAGTGGACTACCATCGATGTGGTAATTCATGGGAACCAGGTTTTTCCCAAAGAGGATCACACATTTTTTGGCATCAAGCTTAAGGCCATGGTTCTGACACCAGTCATTGGTCTCAGTGAGGCCTTTCTGTAGGATGTCAACATCACTTGGGGAGTTAATAGCTCCCAACTTGCAAAGGTCTGCGAACTATGTCAACCAGAGTCCCTTCATGTTGGCCTGGACCTCAGAGAGGTAGATACCAAACAGGAGAGGACCCAGGACCGAACCCTTTGGGACTCAACAAGTGACAGGCTGGCAGTCTGACTTGGAGTCAGCTGCTTTCACACTCTGGGTTCTGTGAACCAGTTTGCAATCCACCTAGTGATATAGGGGTTGAAGCCTAGCTTGAGTTTTTCTATGATTCCTGAGTGGAGCATAGTATCAAAGGCCTTGGCCAGATCAAGGTAGGCTGTATGAATCACCTTGCCTTCATCCACAGCTCTGGTGATTTACTCAAAGAAGTCAACCAGGTTGAGCAGGCATGATCTACCCTTCACAAAATCAAACTGTGTGGGATCCAGAGTTTGGAGATTACATACATCCTTGTTTATTAAGTCCATGATGATGCATTCCACAGCTTTGCACATCAGACTCATCAGGCTAATGGGGCGATAGTTCCCAAGGTCTGTAGTCGCGCCTCCTTAGTGGTGAGGGATGACTGTAGCAGTGTGCCATTAGGCAGGGACAAAGCCTGAGGTGAGGCTGTGATCCAACAGGGCACACAGGTGAGGTGCCAGTTCATTCTGTTGTTCATGTAGAACACAGCCAGGGATATTGCCAGGTCCCATAGCAGCTGTATATTCCTGGCCATGGACAGTGCTGTTTTAACCTATGCAGCAGTAATACTGGGTGCCTGGCAATCTACTGGTATTGTGATTGGTCCTTTAGTGGGGGGCAGAGAGGGGTAAAGTTGGCACTGAATCTGTAAGCCAGTATATTGGCAATATCTGTTGGCTCGGTATAGGAGGTACCATTGTGCAGTAGCTCAGAGCAAATCTGGGTATTGCTGAGGAGATTCCTTACATAACTATAGAAGGCCTTGCGGTTGTCTTTACTATCTGCTGCAATCCTGTTTTCATAGCTAGCTTCAGAGGATTTGATGAGGGATCTCAACTTTTTGTTGAGGCTGACAAGGGAGTTTTTCCAGGTCTTGGGACTTCACCTTATTCCACATCAATTTCCTCCTCCTGTTGTAGAGTTTGTTTATGGCAGGGGACCACCAGATTGGCTTCCTGCTTTTGGTGGAGAGCATCTTGGTTCTATTGGGTATGGCGAGATCCATGCATTTGTGTACGTGGTCATACAGTACACTGGTGTATGATTCGGTCATGCAACTATTCTCCTTTTGCATGGGTGCCGTGAAATTGGCTAACACTGTTTTCAGGAGCCCAAAGTTAGCTTTGGAGGTTTTTCATGGTGGTTACCTTTGCGGGGTGGGGTGGGAGGGATGTGGATTTCCAAGGTGATTAGTTTGTGGTCAGATCTAACCAGGGAGGAGTTGACTACTGCTGTAGAGCAATGGTCGCCCATGTTAGTAATGACCAGGTCAATGATGTTGCTACCTCTAGAGGATGCAAGAATGAGCTAGCCCAGGGAACTGGAATTAATGAATTCCAGGAAACGTTGGGCAACTGTAGTGATACACAGGTAGTTTTCCCAGTTAATGGAGAAGTAATTGAAGTCGCCCAGTATAAGAGTGTTAGGTTGGACCCTAATATTCTCCAGGGTGCTTAGAAATGTGGAGTGCAGGTCTTGGGACATGGTTGGGGACCTATAGCAGGCGACAACCTGAAGCGCTGTCTTACCCAATGTTAGCTGCACTTGGAAGCATCTCTGATGCGTTATGTTCGGCTACCAGTCTGAAGGTGTGTGCCTCCTTTATGAATATGGAAACACCACTGCCTTTGGAGCTTCAGTCCAAGTTCTGGGGCCTAAAGGTGTGGAAAGGGTTATAGCCTGGTAGTGCAGGGGTGCTATCATCTGCCTTGAACCAGGACTCTGTTATAGCACAAATGTTGATGTTCACATTTTAAGGAGTGCTTCAAGCGAGTGCATTTTGAGATTTAGACTTCCAGCGCTGAGCAGCATGACCCTTGGACTGCATTTATTTGTAGCTGTTACGGGGTAATTTGTTCTTTGGAACACCACCTAAAACGGTACTATAGGGTTGGCAAGAGTCTTGGCCAGTATCCGGAAGCCCAGGGGTGACAGATGCAGGCCATCTCTGGCAAAGCATCGAGGTCCGTCAATCATGTCATTCCAGGCAAAGAGATACTGGTTCCCCTTAGAATGCCACCAGAAACTTACCCAATTGCTGAAATCAATAATGTTCTGCTTGTACTGTGGTATCATTCTGGGTGATGGTAGGAGGCTGATCAAGGGCTAGGGTCATACCCGCCTGGGATACATAATCAAAGAGCTCCTCCATGTCTCTTTTTAGGTAGTCCAGGGAGGTACGTCTCGGGTCATTCACACCCACATGTACAATGACAGAGTCATACTTGCGTGCATTATGTGGCGGATCCTGGCACCTGACAGGCAGCTGACTGTTACTTTCTCCCTATTTAACCTAGTGAGTGGGACATCAGTGTGCCTCACTATCAAGTCACCTATGACTAGTGTGTTGGGCATGCTGTTTTGCCTTAAGGGCTTTGGCTGAGTGGCACAGTATTTAAGAGAGTTATGTGTCTCATGATTAGTGTTGTGTTGTGGTGGTAAAGCACGTTTCTGCCTTGGAGGTCTCTGCTGTTTGGATAGATTTTTATTGAGAGCCTCCACGATGGTGGTTGTGTGGTTTGTGTTTTTATGTGAAGGCAGCAATGGTGTGTGTTCTGGAGGGCTGTGTGTTCCATGTGGTGTGGTGCCAGTGTTGACCTTCTCCTCTTGGTCAGCTATTCCAGTCTTGGCTGGAGAGTGCGTAGTTTCCAATTTGGATATACAAGTGCATCTCTCCCAAGTTTCAGTGTTGGGAGGTAAGAGGAGAGGGTTGTCAGTGTACATGAGGCAGTTGCTACATTGCCTCAGGATGCCAAAGTTCACCAGATTAATAGGAGAAAGCACAGGGAATTGACCTTTAGACATGCCTGGAGGGGTGGGCATCAATAAGTACTGGAGCAGTTTCCTTGTAGAACCTTTAGTAGTGTTAGCAGTTTTGTGTACTAGAATAACTGCTACAAGATGTCTGGTAAAGTGCTAGACTAATAACCTAGTAAAAGTGGAGAAAGTACAGTTTTGTACCTACCATAAATGTAGATGTTCGAGGATCCACATTGCTGCAGTCCTTACTATAGGGTAGTCCGCTGTCCAGTCGGCCCGAATACCAGAGTATATGGCTGACGTCGGTCAGGGCGCATTAGACTGACGTCAGTACGTCAGGGTACTAATGCGCATGACCGACGTCATATCCTCAGTCTTTTCTTGCCCCAGATGTCAGAAGACCCTAAAAAGACAAGGCCCAAAATACCTGCACCAAAATTATGTACAATATATACAAAAATATATACAAAAATATCAACATATAACCTCACCTACACAACCACCCCTAAACACAGAGGGAAGGAGGGAGGTAAATTGGACTGCAGCAATGTGGATCCTCGAACATCTACATTTATGGTAGGTACAAAACTGTACTATGTTCTTCGTTCCACATTGCTGCAGTCCTTACTATTGGGTAGAATCCCAAAGCAGAGGTAAGGGAGGCTGGCAAATCATAAAGAAGTAGGAGCTGACAACATGCCTTGCAAAACAGCTGTGGCAAAACCAGCCCTAGACTTAGAGTAGATAGGAAGGTGATAATGCTTAGAGAAAGTATGCACTGAACTCCAAGTAGCTGCCTCCAAAATATCCTTAGTTGCTACCCCAGTTAGAAATGCTGTTGAAGTGGCAGTAGCCCTAGTGGAATGAGACCTAATCCCAGCTGGAATCTCCTTGCCATGATGGGAATAACAAAATGCAATGCAAAACCCAATCCACCTAGAAATAGTTTGTTTTGACACAGGCTTGCCCTGTGAACTCAAAGCAAAAGAAACAAACAACTGCTGAGACTGCCTAAAATCCTTAGTCCTGCTTAAATAATAACGCAATTGCCTGTGTACATCTAAAGTGTGCAAAATCTTTTCCCCTTTATTTTGGGGTCTGCATAAAAAGTAGGCAAATGAATAGTTTGGTTTAAAGCCACACTAGAAACCACCTTAGGCATAAAGGAAGGATTAGTACGTAATGATACCCTATCCTTATGGAAAATCAAAAGGGCTCTACTGCCATAAGGGCCTGCAACTCAGACACCCTTCTTGCAGAAGTAATAGCCAACAGAAAAGCAGTCTTCCATGACAAGTATTTCAATTCAGCAGTAGCCGCAGGCTCAAAAGGTTGTAGAGTAAGTTTTTCCAACACAAAATTGAGATCCCAAGCAGGAGTAGGAGCTCTACGTGGGGGTCTTATATTCTTTGCCCCTCTAAGAAACTGCTTGAACAAAGGATGCGAAAACAATGGTGGGTCACAATCATAGTGAGCTGAAATTGCTGCAGCATGAATCTTAATGGAAGAGAAGGACAAACCTTTGTCCAATAACTCAGTAAGATATTGAAGAGCCACACTTAAATTAGGCTCAGAAACCTCCAAATTCTTTGCTGTACTCCAAAATAAAAATCTCTTCCATTTTTCTGCGTACACTTTCCTTGTACTAGGTCTTCTAGCTTCCATAATCACATTTAAAACTTGTTGAGGAAGTTGAGACCTGCTGTGTTTCAACACAGAATATGCCAGGCTGTTAGATGAAGAGAGTGAAGCTTGACATTGAGCAGATGACCGTCCTTCTGAGATAACAGATGAGGAATCAAAGGTAAAGGCCATGGAGGCTTCCTTACCAGACTCCTTAGTAGTGGGTACCAGTGTTGCGAGGCCAATCTGGAGCTATCAAAATCATCCTTGGCTTGTCTTGTCTGACTTTTAATAGCACCTTTGGAAGAAGAGGCAGAGGTGGAAAGGCATACACATGAAGGTTTTTCCAACTGAAAGACAGAGCATCCACTTTCCAAGCTGTGCGATGAAACCCCTTTGTGCAAAACTTTGGCAGCTGGTGGTTTAGTGGAGAAGCGAACAGATCTATGTCTGGAGTTCCCCATGACACTGTCAATTTCTGAAATACATGAAGATCCAGTTTCCACTCGTGGGGATCCATGATTTGTCTGCTTAACACATCTGCTAAGGAGTTCTGTGCTCCTGGCAGAAACCTTGCCTGAAGAGTTAGTTGCAAGCTTAGCGCAGTCTCCCATAAAATCATTGCTTGCCTGCATAGAGGATAAGAATGTGTTCCCCCTTGCTTGTTGATGTACCACATGACAGTTGTGTTGTCTGTTAGAATCAACACCTGCCCTGGAAGAAGTAACTCCTTGAAAGCCAGTAATGCAAACTGGACTGCTAACATCTCCTTCATGTTGATATGTAGATGCTGTAGTCTGGCAGGCCACTTTGTCTTGTATCCACTTTCCATTTAGATGAGCTCCCCAAGCAATGTCCGAGGCATCTGTCGTTAAAATCTGACTCGCCTCTGGCCGGGTCACAGAGAGTCCCTTGTTTAGGTGACATTCCTGAGCCCACCACAAAATTCTTTTTGAAGGCAAGGTATTATTTGAATGACAGTGTCCAAATCCTGGCAGTGCTGTGTCCATACATTTTTGAGATACCATTGTAGCTTCCTCATATGCAGTTTGGCATTGGGAAGCACCAGAATACAAGATGCCATGAACCCTAATGCTTGAAGGACTGTCCTTGCAGTCAGCACAGACTGATGAGATAGTTGATGGAAGTAAAGTGATAGACTCTTTTGTTTGTCCGGGGTTAAAAAGGCCATCTGGGCTGCTGTATTCAGTCTCACACCCAGAAAGCACATGTCTTGAGAGGGTACTAGACTGGACTTTATTTCGTTCACAGAATACCCTAGGCATCTTAGCACTGCTATAACATATTCCAGATGCTGTAGAAGGTCTTCCTTTTCTTGAGCCAGAATCAGGCAGTCGTCCAAGTAAGGATAGATTTGAATTCCTTGTAGCCTGAAGTAAGCTATCACTGGAGCCAGAACCTTTGTGAATACTCTGGGCAGTAGATAAGCCAAAGGGCAATGCAGAGAACTGATAATGAAAATTTCCAGCTCGAAACCGCAGATACTTCCTGCAACTTAGCCTTATAGGCACATGAAGGTAAGCTTCCTTGAGATCTAAAGTTACCATCCAGTGATCTTTGCCCAGCAGAGGTAAAAGCTGTTGTAACGTCAACATCTTGAACTTGGGAATGTCCAGATAAGTGTTGAGGAGAGATAAATCCAAAATTGGTCTCCACGTGTTCCCCTTCTTTGGTACTAGGAACAGGCGAGAATAAAATCCTAGGCCCCTTTCTGATACAGGGACTGGCTGAATGGCCCCATCTGGAGTAACTGAGAAATTTGCTTGTGAGCCTCTTTTCTTTGTGGAGGAGGAACGTCTGGCATGCCTTTGAAAGGGGCAATGTATGGAAATAAAACCTGTAACCGTGGTGAATGATATCCAACACCCATCTGTCTTGAGTAATTAAATCCCAATTTTCTTTGAAAAGAGACAGTCTTCCTCCCAAAGGAGCTGCCAGACGAGAATCTACTGGCAGCTGAAAAGGCAGGTCATTGGGTCTGTTTACGAAAGGACTGACCCCTGCCCTCACCAGAAGTCTGAGCAGGTGAACTCCCTGTTCTAGGCCTAAAAGAACCTTGAGCTCTGCCCCTACCACGCCTAGACCTACCCCTAGACTGGGAATCATAAGCAGGATATGTCCACCCCTTAGCAGGCCAATTTCTACTAAACTTCGTGGCTGCACCTGCAAAAATCTTTAACAGTTTGCATAGACTTAGCTTTGTCCTCCATTTTCTTTAAAACTGCTTCCACAGGCGAACCAAACAACACATCAGACTGTAAAGGAGCATCCAAAATCCTTGTCTTAACATGCTCAGCTAAATTCTGATCCCTCAACCAGGCATGCCTGCGAAGAACAGAACTAGTGGCAGCCACCCTCGAGGAGGCCTGTACAGCATCAAAACCACATTGCAAAGAATGCTTACCCACTTGTTCAGACACATGAACCAAATCCAGCAACTCTTTGCACTCAATACCTTCCGCCAAAGCATCCACCTTAGATTTCAATTGTGAAAGGAGATAATTTTGATATTTTAGCATGTGAAACTGACAATTCAACGCTCTCATGGCTAGAGTGGAAGTAGTATACACTTTCTTTCCCCACCTATCCAAAGCCCTTGCCTCTTTATCAGTGGGAACAGGATTTTTAACCACAGAGGCCTTAACACCTTTAGGCCCCTGAGAAACAGTTTCTGGGTCCGCCCTAGGACTCTTAAACAAATACTTATGAGCTTCGGGCACCCTATAGTACCTATCAGGTTTAACAGGAGCAGGCGGCAAAGAATCAGGGTTCAGGGAAGCTTCTGCAAAAACATCTTCCACCACATTCAACACAGGAGGTATAGCTAAGGGCCTATGCTGGGGTAAAAACAAGAATTCCCTAAGCCTTTTCCTGGAATCAGAGTAATCCTGGCCTTCCCATTTAAAGTGCTCCCTCATGGAATGCAGTCTCTCTGAAAATGAGAAATCCTCAGGAGGAGAAGCTGTAGGAGTGGAATCATCCACATCAGAATCAGAATAAGGAGGATACTCCTGCAAATCTTCCGCAGAAGACTCAGAAGCCTCTGAACACTGTTCAAAACTATCAAACTCAGGTTCCACCCTAGGCCTCTTATCAGGAGGGGGCATAGAACCTCTAATCATAGTAATCAAATCTTCTGCCATTTTAAGCATATGTTTCTTAGGTACAGAACCCGAAATGCTAGGAGAAGGCCCCACTGAAGCTGAACTTGGCCTACCTCTCAAAGAAGTTTTGGCAACAGAAGGAGAGGCTCTAACTACCTTGGGAAGAGAGGGAAGAACAGTTACCTGAGAAGCCCCTCAGCCTGGCCTACCTCCTGAGAAGGCACATCCTGTAACAGTAAAGTTTCTGCCTGAGACTCCATAGAAACTCCTGGCAAAACCTCTGGCTCCACTGAGCCTTCTAAAGAACCGACGTCCGGGACTGCGGTTCATCAACCCTAGGCTTCGCTGTTTTGTCCTTACGCTTCTTGACGAAGCGCGCCGGAGCATCCGACGGCATTTTATAATTGCAACGCTTCCCAAACACTAACCTGGCACAGTCTAACCTCCTCTTAATAGTGCGTTTGTTAAACCTAGCACAAGAGCGGCATCCAACAACGCCGTGCTCAGGCCCTAAACAAGGTATACACAAGGTATGGTAATCCCTATGAGGTATCTGTTTCCCACAAGAAATACAGTTATTCACTTTTCTGACATCCGGTTAAATACTGAGGCAAGAAAAACCAAAATGTTCCCAACGGGTACTTAGCCAACTCTGATTCGGTCTGAAACTCCGGTTTCGGAAATATTTCAGAACGCCAACCTGCACTCGCAAAACTGCTTCTGCATCGGACCATGCGGCAAAAAAGACTGAGGATATGACGTCGGTCATGCGCATTAGTACCCTGACGTACTGACATCAGTCTAATGCGCCCTGACCGACGTCAGCCATATACTCTGGTATTCGGGCCGACTGGACAGCGGACTACCCTATAGTAAGGACTGCAGCAATGTGGAACGAAGAACATCAGGAGAGGACTAGCAGATCTAAGGGGAAAAATTGAAGAGCAGACTTTTTGGCACCGCTCAGAAGCTTACAAACAGTCCTGGATATAGCAAATGTGTATCTGCACTAGATTAGTTACAGGAAAGACGGGAAACTAGCTGAAATGCGGGCTTTTAAACTAGAAAGTTGAAAGAGATGGAAAAAAAATGGCCAATAAACTACAATCACTAGGCCAGAAACCATTCCTCTTGTAGTAGAAAAGGCTACTCAGTGTGTACCACTCCCACTGATAAGCTAGAAGGCTTCCCTCCTGCACAGAAAGACTCGGGGCTCAAAGCTTACACACAGTCTTGGGTACAGCAAGTCTGCATCTGGACTAGACTAGTTACAGGAAAGGCCGTAAACAAGCTAAATTATTTTTTCAACAGAAAAGCAGCTAAAACAGCAATAAAAACAAGTGCATTGCAAGCTAACACATGAGTGCGTAGCAATATTAAAGCAAAAGCAGTTTAAATAAATGCAATTTATTCAAACTATATTCTGAACTGAATTCAATTGTTTTATTCAACTGTGAACAGTTAAAAAGTGCCAAGAAGCACACAAGTCAGAATGCACAAGGAGATTCTTGCAAAGGTTTTTTTTTTTTTTTTTTTTTTTTTTTTTTTAAGTAAAATGGAAAGACAGAAAGGAGGAAGAGAAGATAAAATGAGCTAATGACAGTACACTGGGAGGAGTGTCTCAGATCAAATTTACAGTAGAGGTGGGCAACAGCAAAGCCACCAAGTATAAGAACAAGACAACAATATGGAGGGCGGGCGTGAAAAAAATGAAGACAACAAGACAAGCAATCTCAAGTAAATTAATAAATGAGATAGTTTTGTTAACTACAACAAAATGCAGACACCAAGACAAGGAATCTCAAGCAAATTAATAAATGCAGCAGTTTTGTTAACTAAAACAAAATGCAGACACCAATACAAGCTATCTCAAGCAAATGAATAAATGCAGCAGTTTAGTTGACTATCAGTGATAACAGATTACGTGCCAAACAATATAATTATAGGCTTTCTGTATCCATATGTCTATTTTTTCCCCTTTACTTTTTTCTCTGTGCTTTACACACTGTGCCTGTCAACCATCAAACCTCTCCTCAAATAGGATTCTGCCATTCATTCCCCTGTACTAAGGGATCACTTCAGTTTAAGGATGGTAGCTATACAAAAAGGCTGACATACAGGCAGCCATGATGGCCCCTTGTGTCATCCCTGGCATATCAGCAATGCAGGTGCCTGCATGCCTAACCATACCACTTGGTCAGTTTGTAAACTCCATTGGTAAAAATTATCAAGACAGTTTCAGCCAAGTAGAATTTATGGCTTGAGAAAATTAGGAAGAGGCACAGTAGTCACTATTTGCAAAGACTCTACTTAACCATATAAAACAATTATCATGCTGGTGCTTTAGAGAAAATTGCTAATAGAAATATAAGACACTGGAAGGCACAGCACAGTCCACTGATGTACCATCACCTATTTAATTGCCCTTCAATACTGTAAAGGATTTTTCCTCACGTGTAAACATACTGAAGTCTGAAAGCCCGAATTCACTGCTTTGAATTCTGTAGTATGTACATACACACACACACACACACACACACACACACACACACAATGCATGTGCATGTGTGTTCCCTACAGCACGTCTGTGTGCATATATGTGTGTGTATTTTATATATACATAGGTTCATAGGTTCATAGGTTTATACTAGGCTATCTGCCCTAAGGCATTTATAAGCCTAGCCCAAATTATTGTGGCTTACGCCACCCCTTATATGAAAAAATACTGTGCCCATTAGTTTGTTATGCCTCTGTCCAGCAGTGACCCAGAGATGATTCCCGGGGTAAACCTACGATCTCCCATCCACAGGTCTAGATTTCTCTTGAACAGAGTCAGCGAGGTGCTCTGCCTCACATGGACCGGGATTTTATTCCACAGCATAGGGAGTCTCTGAGTGATAAATCTATCCCTCCAGCACGTCCTATTTATATCCGTGCTAAGGTTTAAGTCGCTTGCTCTAGTGGTTTTGGTGGATTTGGATTTTTGAGGTGGAGCATGTCCATTAATTCGGGTTGGACATGGCCTTGTATGTCAGGCACATGTCACCTCTGAGCAGACGGTATGCGACTGAATAGAGCTGGAGTTTCTTCAATCTGGCAGCATATGACAGATTTTGGAGTCCCTTTATCCTTTTGGTGAGGAACTTTTGGGGTCTCTCCAATTGCTGCAGATGTCGGGTGAGATACATCCCGAATGGGGCATTGTACTCGATCATTGGTCTGATAAGTGAAGAGTACAGGGGAACAATGACCTCACTAGATCTGGATGTGAATCCCTTCATGATCAGGTGGGCAATGTAGAAGGTCTTTCTAACCACTTTAGCAATGTGAGTGTCAAAAGAAAGGCCACTGTCAACCTGGGTCCCCAGGTCCCTGATAACCTCTTCTGTGCTTAGTGGATTGCCACCTATATGGTAGCTTGGGGTTACCTTGTTTTTCCCGAAGGGTATGACTATGCATTTTTTGGCGTTTAACTTCAGGCCATGGCTCTGGCACCAGCTATCTGTTTCCGTGAGTCCCTTCTGAAGGATATCCGTGTCCGATGCACTTTCCACTATGGCGCCCAGTTTGCAGTCATCTGCAAACTTTGTCAGCCAAAGTCCTCCCATGTTGGCCTGTACTTCTGAGAAGTAGATGCCAAACAATAGGGGCCAAGGACCAAGCCCTGTGGGACACCACTTGTGACCGGCTTGGAGTCTGACACAGCGCCAGCAACTCTAACCCTGTGGGTTCTGTCCTTAAGCCAGTTTGCAACCCATCTTGTGACATATGGGTTTACATTTAAGCTGGTAAGTTTTTCTACAATACCCGAGTGGGGTATTGTGTCGAAAGCCTTTGCAAGGTCAAGGTAGGCTGTATGGACTGCCTTTCCCTCATCAATGGCCTTGGTGACTATTTCAAGAAGTCGACCAAGTTCAAAAGGCATGATCTTCCCTTGGCAAAGCCAAACTGGGTCGGGTTCAATGTCCGCAAGGTCCGTCTGTCTTGGTTTATCAGCATCACTATGATCCTCACCATAGCTTTGCAGACTAGACTTGTTAAGCTTATGGGCGTAATTACCAGGGTCCATAGAGGCCACCTTTGTGGAGTGGGACCACAGTTGCCGTACGCCACTCCTTGGGCACGTATCCTGTGGTAAGGCTGAGATTAAACAGCTGCCTTATGTGCGGGTTTAATTCCTCATTTAGCTCGTGTAGCACACAGCCGGGGACACCATCCGGTCCCATTGATGCTGTGTTTTTAGCTTTAGAGAGAGCAGCTTTCACCTGCGCATTTGAGATGTCCGGGAGGCTACACTCGGCTGGGATAGTTATCTCTCCTTTAGGGCGGGAGAGGGGGGTGAAGTTTGCACTGAACCTGTCTGCCAGTATGTTGGCAATGTCTGTGGGTTCAGTGATTTTTGTATCATTTTGGACTAATTCTGAGCATATCTGTGAGTGTCCACCCAGGTTCCTAACATAGCTGAAAAAGGCCTTATGATTGTCCTTTGAATCCATGGCAATTTTTCTCTCAAAATTGGCCTTAGTTGATTTTATGAGTGCTCGTATTTTTTACTAATAATGATCAGGGGTGACTTCCCTTTTATGGATTTTGTTCTATCATGTAATAGCTTTCTCCTCTTATTGTAAAGTTTGTTAATGGCTGGGGTCCACCAGACTGGACGTTTGCCCTTTGTGGAAAGAGTCTTGGTTTTATTTGGGATTGCCTGATCCATGCAGTCCTGGAGGTGTTCATAGAAGGCATTTGTAAGGGCTTCCAGCTTGGGTTGTGGTTTCCTCTGACTCAGGGGCCTTGAAGGATACCACACCAGTCTTGAGTAGTGTGAAGTTTGCTTTAGAGAAGTTCTTCACTATGGTCTTTTGTTTGGGGTGGGGCGGGATGTGGATTTCCAGTGAGATTAGTTTATGATCAGATCTCACCAATGAGGGATATACTTCGTGTGGAGCATTTTGTCCCCATGTTTGTGACAATGAGATCTAGTATATTTTCTCCTCTCGTGGGAACAGTGACTAGCTGTTCCATGGCATTTGAATTTATGAACTCCAGGAACCGTTGGGCTAGAAAGTTAGGGCTTGAGTAATGTTCCCAGTCTATATTCGGGTAGTTGAAGTCACCCAATATGATGGTGTTTGGAGATACATTTATACCCTCCAGTGGCTTCAGGAAGGCTGTGTGGGGTTCCTGAGTTTGAGAGGGTGGCCTGTAGCATGCTACAATTTGTAGAGCAGTTTTGCCTATGGTTAGTTGCACCTGGATGGTTTCCGAAGCTTCATGCGTTGCCACCAACCTGGAGGTGTGAGTATCCTTTATGAATATGGATACACCCTCCTTTTGTGGAGTGGTCCGGGTTTTGGGGCGGAACGCATGATATGAGGTAAAACCTAATAGTGCCGGGGTGCTCTCAGGAGCCTTGAACCAGGTTTCAGTTACAGCACAGACATCGATGTTCTCCATACTGAGAAGGGCCTCGAGTGCGTGCATTTTGAGATTTAGACTTCTGGCATTGAGCAGCATTACCCTCAATTTCTTCCCATTTTTGTTTTCCAGGGTGGTAGGTTTAGAATTTGAGCCTTGCCTAAAAAAGGCACTATGGGGGTGGCAAGAGCCTTAGCCAATATCCGGAATCCCAGGGGGTGACAGGTGCAAGCCGTCCCTTGGCAGCGTGCCTTGTCAAGCATGTCATCCCAGGCAGACAGACACTGGATCCCCTTTGAATGACACCAGACATTAAGCCAATTGTTAAAGCTGATCATCTTGTCTCTATATTGTGGCATCATTCTTGGTGAAGGAAGGATACTGCTCAGGGTTAGGGTCATACCTGCCTGGGCTACATAATCAGAGAGCTCCTCTATGTCTCTTTTCATGTAGTCCAGGGAGGTGCGTCTCAGGTCGTTCACACCAGCATGGACAATGACTGTGTCATATTTGTACTTGCCGTGGAGTGACCCGAAGTGCTTGTGTTATGTGGCGGATTCTAGCCCGATAGGCAGCTTACTGTGACCCTCTCCTTGTTCAGCCTGGTGAGTGGGACGTCAGTGTGTCTGACTATGGAGTCACCTATGACAAGTATGTTTGGTGTTGTATTTGGCCTTAAGGGCTGTGACTGCTTTGCACACTGCTTTTGTGGTTTATGTGTTGCTTGTGGGGTGTCTTGAGGTAGCAGTTGTTTGGGTGTCTGCTTTGGAGGCCTCTGCTGTTTAGGTAAATTTTACTCAGAGCCTCCGAGTATGTCTTTGTGTGTTTATGTGTTTGATTCAGTGGAGTGGTAGCATTATGTGAGGCTGGTTTTGTGGTGTGTGTAGTTGCCTTCTCCTCCTGTCTGGTCTTGCCAGTCCTGAGTTGAGAGAGCTCAGCCTCCAGTTTGGCTAAATAGCTGCATCTCTCGCAAGTATTTGTGTTATGTGGGAGGAGGAGAGGGTTGTCTGTGTACATGAGGCAGTTATAACATTGCCTCAAGATTCCCAGATTCACCAGCTGGACCGGAGAGGAGATTGACAACTGACCTTTGGACATGCTAGAATAATATTGGGAAATCCTTAATTGAAAACAAGGGCCAGTGGGGAGTGAGGGTGTAGTGCTTTTAATTTTTAGTGCTGACTTATATAATTGCTTTAGTGAGCAAGTGCCAGGTAACTTGAGTGCAATGTGTTACAAGTAACTAAATGCAAAAGCGACAAACAGTAACTTTCTTTCAAGTGAAACAAGGAAATAAGTACAGTAAGCAATGCAGATATCACTAGTGATCCACAGAAGCGCTGAGAAGTTGCGTATTAGGTGGAATTAGCTTCCAGGGAAATAACAAGCAAACAAACAACAAGCATATAAACAAAGCTAGATTCAGTAGGCCTGGATCTAGTCTATGCTAGAGCAAACAAGGTGAACCAATTTCAGTAAGATACAGTTCAAATATTCAGGCACTATAAACCTTTAACCAGAAAATTCCCAGCTCAGAAGGGCAGAGTCCAGCCTCTTCTCCCACAAGAGTGCAGACCACGAACCTTCTTAATGTAAAATAACATAAAAGGCAAGCCAGCACGTAAAACTCTACTGCCAATCATTAGCAGACCAGAGTTCCGCTGTGGTGACCCCTAACCGGGAAAAGCCGAAAGACACAAACAAATGCATAAATATATATATATATATATATATATATATATGAAAATAATAGACAAACATAATCACTATATATCCCTACAAAAAAAAAATCGTAAAAGCCCACAAAAATTCTGGGCTGCTCTGAACAATATCCTCCAACTCGGAAAAAACAGAATACCGCCACCAAACATACAAGGCACTAACCTTGACATCGCCTCCAGCTTTAACAATTACTTCACCTCCTCCATACTAAAACTCTTAAAAGACTCAAACCACACTACCCCCCCCACCAACCCTCAAAGCCCAATCAAATACTCCAATCACCCCCTCTTCTCAATAAAACCAGTATCTGTATCAATCATCCAAAAACTCCTAGCAAAACTTAAAACCACCTACCCTTGTTAACAACCTCCCAGCCAAATACCTCCAACTTGCATCTAGGGCCATCGCTTACCCAATCTCAATACTTATACATAGATCCATTAATGAACATTACATTCCATCCTTAAGGAAAATGTCATTCATCATCCCCCTTCACAAAGGTGTCTCCTCCACAGATCTCTCCAACTACCGCCCAATCGCAATCCTTTCACTCCTTCCAGAAATTCTAGAAAGATGTATCCATTACCAACCCCTCTATCCATCTACTCTCTAAAACCCAGCATGGATTCAGACCACTCCACAGTACCACCACTGCCCTAATTAACTTCAACAAAACCATAACCTCATACAAAAATCAAAGTAAACTTATCTCTGCCACCTTCCTAGACCTATCCAAAGCATTTGACACAGTTTCCCACAATAAACTCCTATCCTCCCTCTCCAAACTCTACCCTGACAACCCTACCCTACAATGCTTCAGTACCTACCTTGATAACCATTCTCAATCTGTCAAATGGCTCAACTCCCTACCCCCCACTCCCACTCAATTGTGGTGTACCCCAGGGCTCAATACTGGGCCCCCTTCAACATTTTTAGAAACCAACTCCACTTCGCAACCACAAAGGCCAAAATAGTCCAATACGCAGAAGAAACTACCCTAAATTGCTCTGCACCCAATATAAACAATTCTCAGCTCACATTGAACCCTAAAAAAAACAATATCTTAAATAAACACAATAACCATGAACATACCTATATATATATATACATATATATATATACATATATATATATATATATATATATATATATATACATATATATATATATATATATATATATAGATATGTATATATGTGTGTGTGTGTGTATATTTGTGACCTCTTGGATAAGTTGTTGCTGTGCTCTTGGGGTAATTTTTGTATTCCGGCCACTCCTGGGAAGGTTCAGCACTGTTCCATGTTTTCTCCATTCATGGATAATGTCTCTCACCATGGTTCGCTGGAGTCCCAAAGCTTTAGAAATGGCTTTTTAACCTTTTCCACACTTGTAAGCACTAAATACGCTACAAATTACTGCAGTCAATTTTTCTCACTTGTTTAGAGGAAAATAGTTTTTAGTACTTAATAAATAAGCACCTATCCAGGCATGTCTAATAGTCAGCTCCTGATGTTTTCTCCTGTCAACCTGATGAATCTGGGCATCTTGGGGCAATGCAGCAATTGCCTCATGTACACACACGACCCTCTCCTCCTACCACCTAACACTACAACCTGTGAGAGATGCACATATATAGCCAAACTGGAAGCAAAGCTCTCTTCACTCAAGACTGGACTAGACAGTCAAGAGGAGAAGGTAAACAACACTTGCACCACACATCACATAGTCCTTCAAAACCTACACCACCAAAACACACACACAGCAACACAAAAGACACACCTACATTTGTGGAGGCTCCAAATAAAAATCTGCTCAAGCAACAGAGACCTCCAAAGCAAAAACGTAAACAACCTCCACCCCCAACAAGACCCGAATGACACATAGCCCACAAACTCAATGTGCCACTCAACCACAGCCCATAAAGCATAACAACGTACCCAACACTCTAATCATAGGTAACTCTACAGTCAGCTACACTGATGTTCCACTCACCAGGCTAAGCAAGGAGAAAGTTATTATCAGCTGCCTGTCGGGTGCCAGGATCCACCACATAACGCATGCACTCAGGTCACTCCACAAGTACAAATATGACTCTGTCATTGTCCATGTTGGTGTGAATGGCATCAGATGTACCTCCCTGGACTACATGAAGAGACATGGAGGAGCACTCTGATCTTGTGGACCAGGCAGGTATGACCCTAGCCCTGAGTAGAATCCTGCCATCACCCAGAATGATACCACAGTCTTTCTTCTTATTTCGGCTTTTCCCAGTTAGGGGTCGCCACAGCGGATCATCTGTCTGTTCATTATTGGCAGTGGAGTTTTACTGTGTCGAGTTGCCAGCCCGGCTCCCAACCTTCCACAGAAGGCACACACATGCACACACAAACCTAGGGCCAATTTAGAGTGTCCAATCCACCTACTGTATGTCAAATAAGTTTTGAAAAAGAACACAAAATGAAAACCTTAAAAATGCCAAATTGTTTTGCATCTGCAAAGATAATAGCTTGACTTTCTTCCGTATGCAAATGTCAGTGAGACCAGATAACTGCAGCTGAAGGCAGCTGGCCAGGGGAATTCTGCTCTGGGTGAAACTTGCAAACATTTGTTCATGCATCAGCAAAGTTAGCGGTCTTTCAATCAATTAATCTTGAGAGTTCTGCAAATTCTTTGTTGAGAGAAATACATTTAAAGGTACAATGGCAAACGGTTCCATGAAAAATAAAGCTTGAAATTATGGGGAGTTAACAACAAAACGTAGCTTCTCCTCCAGCCTTAATACTTTAAATGTATTAATTAGAATGATACCACAGTACAAGGACAAAACTTCAACAATTGGCTAAGCTTTTGGTGTCATTCTAAGGGGATCCAGTATCGGTCTGCCTGGGATGGCTTGATCGACAGACCATGATGCTTTGGCCTGCACCTGTCACCTTGGGTTTCTGGATACTGGCTAAGGCTCTTGCCACCCCTATAGTGCCTTTTTTAGGCAAGGTTCAAATAAATTCACCACTGTAACAGGTACAAGCAAGCAAAATCTGAGGGTAGTGCTACTCCATGCTAGAAGTCTAAACCTCAAAATGCATTCACCCGAGGCACTCCTTAAAATGGAGAACAGACATCTGTGCAGTGAGAGAGACCTGGTTCAAAACTCCAGAGAGCACCCATGCATTACCAGGCTATAATTCATATCACACCTTTCAACCACCTAACCTGGACAGAAACACTAAAGGCGGAGACGTGTCTATATTCATTAAGGATATCCACACCTCCAGGCTAGTTTCTCAGCATAATGCTTCCAAGATTATCCAAGTGCAACTAATTCTGGGCAAGAACACAATCCAAATTGTAACTTGCTACAGATCCTCCACCATGCCCCAGGATTCCCACTCCTTATTTCTTGATACAGTGGAAAATATTAGGGTACAACCTAATAAAGGGTGATTTTAACTACCCCACCATTAACTGGGAAAACTACTCATGTACCAACTCTTTTGCTCAACATTTTCTTGAATTCATAAATTCCACTGCCTTGGATCAACTTATCCACACCCCCACCAGGGGAAGCAATATCCTAGACCTGTTCATTACCAACATGGGCGACCGGTGTTCCACACCAGAGGTCAATTCCTTGTTGGTCAGATCTGACCACAAGCTAATCACCCTAGCCATCCACATCCCCACCCCCGCCCCCCATTAGGGAAACCACAGTAAAAAATTTCTCCAAAAGCCAACTTCACACTTCTTAAGACAGTAGTGGCAAACTTCACGACACCCATGCAGACGGACAGAGGTATGACTGCTGAATCCTACACAAATGCACTTTATAAGCACTTAGATTAGTGCATGGATCGTGCTATCCATAACAGAACCAAGATGCTATCCTCCAAAAAAAAGGAAGCCAATCTGGTGGTCCCCTGCCATAAACAAACTCTACAACAGAAGAAAGAAACTGTTGCAAAAAAAAAAAAAAAAGAGTAAAATCCCATGATTGGAGGAACTCCCTTGTCAGCCTCAGTAAGAAGCTGAGAGCCCTCATAAAATCCTCCAAAGCTAATTACTAAAAGAAAATCGCCACTGATTCTAAAGACAACCACAAAGCATTCTATAGCTATGTCAAGAATTTTAATGGCAACACTCAGATCTGCTCTGAGTTAAAGCACAATGGCACTAAATATACAGAACCAACTGATATTGCCAACATCCTGGCAGATACGTTCAGTGATAACTTTACCCCCCTCTCACCCCATAAAGGGCCCATCTCTATACCGGAAGAATGTAATGTTCCTGTAATCACGGCTGCACAGGTAAAAGCCACATTCTCCAAAGCCAAGAACACAGCATTCATGGGACCTGACAACATCCAAGGCTGCATTCTATATGAACTACAGAATGAACTGGCACTCCACCTAAGCACCATGTTCAATCATAGGCTCACCTCAGGCTTTGTGCCCACTGAATGGCGCACAACAATGGTTATCCCACTCCACAAAGGAGGAGCCACCATAGACCCTAGGAACTACCGCCACATTAGCCTAACGAGCCTGGTCTGCAAGACCATGGAACGCATCACCATGGAACTTATAAACAAAGACATTGGTAATCTCCAAGCTCTGGACCCCACCCAGTTTGGGTTTGTAAAAGGCAGCTCATGTCTCCTAAACCTGATAGACTTCTTTGAAGCAGTCACCAAAGCCGTAGACAAGGGTAAAATGGTTCACACAGCCTATCTAGATCTCGCCAAGGCTTCTGACACCATCCCCCACTCTGGAATTATAGACAAACTCACTAAACTAGGTATAAATCCCTATGTCACAAAATGAGTTGCCAACTGACTCACTGACAGAACCCACACTGTGAAAGTAGCAGACTCCAAATCCAACTTCAGACCAGTGACAAGTTGAGTACCACAGGGTTCAGTCCTGGGTCCTCTCCTGTTTGGTATCTAACTTTTCTGAAGTACAGGCTAACACAGGAGGTCTTTGGCTAATGAAGTTCGCAGATGACTACAAACTAGGAGCCATAATCGAAACTCCTAATGATGTGGACATCCTACAAAAGGGCCTCACTGAGACAGATGCCTGGTGTCAAAGTCATGACCTCAAGCTCAATGCCAAGAAGTGCAATGTTTGTTAAAAACTCTGTACCCATGAGCTACCACATCGGTGGTAGTCTAACACCGAAAGTGTGATAAGAGAGCTTGGGACACAAGTGGACAGTAGTCTCTCCTTTGATAGTCACATTGCCACAGTAGTCAGGAAATCCTTCTATGTGGCACACTTCATCACAAAAGGGTTTCTCATCCAGGAAAAAGAGAGGCCATTGTTCCTCTCTACTCGTCACTCATTAGACCCATTATAGAGTACAACACCCCTTTTGGTATGTACCTTACAAAACATCTACAACAACTGCAAAGGCCACAGAAATACCTCACAAAGAGGATTACTGGCCTCAAACAGATGCCCTATGCAGACCGTCTCAAAAAACTCCAGCTTTACTCTGTCGCATATCGCCTACTCAGCTTTTTATGTTATGCTGAGATCACCTCTAAGTCAAACCCACAGCTGTTGGACATGCTCCACTTAAAGAAATCCCAATCCCTCCGAGCTACATGCTCTAGGGAGTCGGGGACCTAAACCTTGTCACCACAATAAACAGAACATGCCGGAGGGATAGAGTCCTGTCCCAGAGACTTCTCATACTCTGGAACAAACTACCTGTCTATATCAAACAAAGCTCCTCATTAGCACTCAAGAAAAATCTTGATAACTGGATGGGAAATAGGAATTTCACCCCGGGGATCACCTCTGTGGCTCTGCTCGACATGGGCACAGGAAAATAATTTTCTTGGGTGGGGAAAGCCAGGGTACCTTTTTGGCTAGGCTTATATAGGCCCTAGGGCCTATATAGCTTAGTACCCACCTATGAACCTATGAATTACTTTAGATCGCAGCATGATGTCTTCCTTCTTGGGATCTTTTGGCCTACTTCACTTTGTCTGACAGGTTCTATTTAAGTGATCTCTTAATTCAACAGGTCTGGAAGTAATCAGGCCTGGATGTGGCTAGTGAAATTGAACTCAGTTTTCCCAAAAATGTGATTAACTAAAGTTACTTCATGATTTAATAAGGGGGGAGGCAACTACTTTTTCGCATATGACCATGTAGGTTTGGATAGTTTTTTTCCTTAATAAATAAAATCATCACTTAAAAACTGAATTTTGTGTTTACTTGGGTTATCTTTGTCTAAACTTTATATTTGTTTGATAATCTGAAACATTTAAGTGTGACAAACATGCAAAGAAATAAGAAATCAAGAAGGGGGCAAATACTTTTTCATTGCATTGCACATCACTACATACTTTGACAGTTATACAATGGAATATATTGAATCACTGGAATCGTTGTCAATTATGTTATGGCATGCACAGAGTCGTTGTTAGTTATGACGTACTGATTCTAAGTATGTTATGATATGCTCTGAATCACTATAAAGCGGGTAATGACAGGATTGTGAGCAGGGATTTCATGCCAAATGCTTGGTTACACAAATCAGATTCTGGAATATGCAGATGACACCACTTTAATGGCTGAAAGTGAGGAAGAGTTGAAAAGGTGGTTTATGAAAGTGAATGCTTGAACTGTGGTGATGGAGAAAAACTTACATGTTCAGTGGACTACAAGTTCAAATCAGTCAACACCTAAGGAAATAAATCTGGACTGCTCAATGAAATTTCCGATAATAAAACTAAAAATACACTTTGGACACACAATGCAAAGGCAAGATTCACTAATGCTGGGAAGTATTAATGGCAAAAGAAAAGTGACACAGGCGAAGGTAGACGGACAGCATGAATATGAATCTGGAAGTAGCTAGTACAGTAATCTTGTGTATGCAACAAACCAGGTGGGTAATAACTCCTAGGGTGAAGAACACCAGGGACTGGCACTATTTCTCATTTAAAATTCAAATATACTATTGGTTGTAGGAACAGTTTTGTCAAGAATCAAGATTTATAATTTAATTAAAATGTTTTACCACTGATATAATGCCACTGACTTAAGTTTAATCCTGCTGTTGGGCATTCTCTCCACTAAAACTAAAGTTACTGCCAGCTTTAGGTACCCATAATAACCGTGGCTGCAGGAGTGCCCCACTAATCATCCTTCACTGTGAGGGGGCCAGCAAAAGCTGCTGCTGGTTATGAGAATATGAGGATAAAAACTAAGAATTCATTCCCTGTTTATGTGCTTCACCCTAAACAGTGTTGTGATATAACTGTTAGGATTAGACCAGTAATCGGTGAAAGGTAAGTGCTAGAAAACTGGCAGACAAGACTGACTGCTCTCAGTGCTTACCTGGGATTTTAACAAGAGCAGAGACTTCCAATCAACAGGAATGTTATTTCTCTTTCAGGGAGTTTCAGAAATACAAGGAGGACACCAGATACAACAATGCTCAACTCTTTGTCCAAGAATTCTGAACAAAGGCAAAAATAATGGCAGAATACATTTTCAAAATTGGGGACACAAGTTTTACTCCAACTTATTTAAGAGGTTATCAGAATAGGTTTTTCAACATGCAATTTTGAACAAAAGAATTAAACTCTATGTTTGGTATTATTCACCATCTGTAAACTTAAAACAATTTTATTAGCCATTTTTTTTTAATGAGGAGCAGGGCAAAAATATGATGCAAAGTCAGAGACATTCTGTGAAATCAGTGAAAGGAATAGATATGCAGTACTCCTAGAATCAGGCAGGTATACAAGTGGCTGTCCTTGAGAAAGTACAGGTGAGGAGTGAGGAAGCACAGTGGTATGTGTATGACAGCAGTCACTAGAAATACACAACTGTGGCCATTTGAATCTCCACTTTCATTCCATTCTAAACACCCGAGGGATGCAGAGAGTGACAGATTTTTGTTTTTGTTTTTTTTTTGGGGGGGGGGGGGTTAGGCCTTATTCTCAGATTGGATTTATTTATCCTCTCAAACAATTGTCTTGTTTATTGTAAGCTACTATTTTTTTATATTTTTATTTTTTACCGACTGAACATTAAACCTAAGAACATATTATGTCTTCCTTGAAACTGTTGGGAAAATGTTCCAAAATGTACTTCACACTATCTATAAAGTACAGTTTTGTACCCACCATAAATGTAGATGTTCGAGTATATACACTGCTGCAGTCATCACACTTGGGTTATCCTGCCATCAGGCGGTCCTGCAGTTGGCCCGAGTTCCAAAGTCTTGGTCCGGTGTCGGTTGCTGTCGCTTCTACCCTGACGTCAGTGCGCCAGGGGTCTATAAGATGCAGCAGACGCCATTTTCTTCCATTTTTTCTTGCCCCAGATGTCAGGTGCCCCCAGAAAGGTAGGCAATGCAAATTGCTAATAAAATATACATAAGAAAAGCAATCAAATACTTTATGTTATCAGCAAATACTTCCCATAGGCAGCAAAGGGTAGAATACTAGGGTAAGTACCAGCAAGTAAGAGGGGAAGGAGGGAGGGTAACCTGGACTGCAGCAGTGTATACACTCGAACATCAACATTTATGGTAGGTACAAAACTGTACTATGTTCATCGTGTTACACTGCTGCAGTCATCACACTTGGGTAGAATCCCAAAGCAGAGGTAGGGTGGCTGGTTCTATAAGGCCCTGCAGCACTGCAGTGGCGAAGCCAGCTCTGGATTTAGAGTACAGAGGCAGATGGTAATGCTTGGTGAAGGTATGTACAGAACTCCAAGTTGCTGCTTCCAAAATGTCCTTGGTAGGTACTCCTCTGAGGTAGGCAGTTGAAGTGGCTGTTGCCCTGGTGGAATGAGACCTAATGTTGCTAGGTGCAGTTTTCCAATGATGTGTATAGCAGAAACGTATGCAATGGCCTATCCATTTTGAAATGGTCTGTTTTGAAATGGCTTTTCCCTGTGTTCCTGCAGCATATGATACAAACAATTGCTCAGTTTTTCTGAAAGCTTTAGTTTTGTCCAAGTAGAAGCGTAACTGCCTGTGTATGTCCAAGGAATGCAGTAGTCTCTCCCCTTTATTCTGTGGGTTTGGATAAAAACGTTGGCAAGTGAATAGTTTGGTTTAGAGCCACACTTGATACCACCTTTGGCATAAAAGTTGGGTTTGTTCTTATAGACACCCTGTCTTGGTGGAATGTGACGAAAGGTTCCACTGCCATTAATGCCTGTAATTCTGAAATTCTTCATGCTGAGGTTATTGCCAGGAGCAGAGCAGTTTTACAAGATACATATTTTAAGTCTGCTGAGTTAGCTGGCTCAAAAGGAGGTAAAGTTAATTTCTCCAAGACAAAGTTGAGGTCCCAAGTTGGAGTTGGTGCTCTACGGGGCGGTCTTATGTTTTTAGCCCCTCTGAGGTACTGTATTACCAAAGGATGAGAAAAAATTGGTGGATCTGTGTTGTAATGAGCAGAGATGGCAGAGGCATGGATCTTAATGGATGAAAAGGTAAGGCCCTTGTCCAGCATCTCAGTCAAGTATTGTAGTATCTGAGGAATATTTGGGACAAGAGGGTCAAGGTTGTGAACCTGGTTCTAGGCAGAGAATCTTCCATTTATCCAAATAGGCTTTCCTGGTACTAGGCCTTCTGGCCTCCAGAATGACATCCATAACAGCTTTGGAGAGAGGCATTGTTTGCTTGACTAAGGAATTTTCTATGCAGCCAGGTTTAAAGTCTTGAGCTGGCCGTGAAGTATCTGATTGTTTTGCTGAGTCAGACGTTGTGAGATATGAGGCAAAATCCATGGTGGTCCTTGTGCTAAGTTCTTTAAGATTGGGTACCAGTGCTGGCGTGGCCAGTCTGGGGCAATCAGGATAATCTTTGGCCTTTCTTGTCTGGCTTTTATGAGTACCTTTGAAAGGAGAGGCAGTGGTGGGAAAGCGTATACTTGTAGGTTTTTCCAGCTGAATGAGAGGGCATCCACCTTCCATGCTTGTGGGTGCTAAGTCCTTGTGCAGAATTTCTGTAGCTGGCAATTCATTGGGGATGTGAACAGATCTATGTCCGGGCTCCACCACTTCTGTGTTATCATCCTGAACATTTGTGGATGTAATTTCCACTCGTGCGGATCCATGATGTTTCTGCTCAAGTCGCCTGCCAGTGTGTTTTTCTCTTCTGGCAGGAATTGTGCTTGCAGATGAACTTGATAGGCTATAGCTGTGTTCCACAAGGTCATGGCTTGTCTGCATAGGGGATACGAATGAGTGCCCCCTTTTTGTTTATGTACCGCATAACTGTGGTGTTGTCTGTCTTTGGAAGTAGTTGTCAGAAGGTCCTTGAAAGCTATAAGGGCATTTTGTACAGCTAGCATCTCTTTTTGATTGATGTGAAGATGCCTTTGTTTTGCAGGCCACTTGCCCTGAATACATTTTCTTGCCATGTGTGCTCCCCAGGCGTAATCCAAAGCATCTGTTGTCAGTGTTTGCCTGGTTGTGGGTTGAGTGAAAGGCTGTCCCTTGTTGAGGTGACAGGCTTGAGCCCACCATTGAAACGCCTGTTGAAGGCAAGGAATAAGTGGTATTGCGGTTTCCAAACTGTGACAGTGTTGAGACCAGACACTCTTTAGGTACCATTGTAGTTTCCTCATATGCAATTTTGCATATGGAATTAGTAGTATGCAAGATGCCATGTAACCCAAGGCCTGCAGAATTTTTCTTGCAGGGAGTAGAGTTTTTGTTGCCATCAATTGGAAATATTGAGTCAGTTGTCCTCGCTTGTCTGGCATGAGATAAGCCATCTGGGCTGTTGTATTTAAGCTGGCACCCAGGAATATTATCTCTTGTGAAGGCACTAGTTTTGATTTCTTTTCGTTTACTGTGTACCCTAGGCAAATTAGCAGTTTTTTTTACAAATGCCAGATGCTTTAGAAGAATGTCTTTGCTCTCTGCTTGAATAAGGCAGTCGCCCAAATATGGGTAAAATTGAATTCCTTTTTGTCTGCAAAATGCAATTACTGGTGCCAGGCATTTTGTAAAGACCCTGAGCGCAGCAGATAAGCCAAAGGGCAGTGCAGAGAATTTGTAGTGCATTGAACCTGCTAAGAATCTGAGGTATCTTCTACAATTTTGTCTGATAGGGACATGCAGGTAATGCCTCCTTGAGGTCCAATGTTACGAGCCAAGTTTTCTTGCCCAGCATGGGAAGAAGCTACTGTAGTGTCAACATTTTGAGTTTTGGAACATCCAGGTAAGTATTTAGAGAAGAAAGATCCAGAATGGGCCTCCAGGCTTTGTCCATTCTGGGAACCAGAAAGAGTCTTGAGTAAAATCCTTGTCGTTGCTCCTGTGTTGGTACCTTTTGAATAGCTCTCATGTCCATGAGTGCTGTAATTTGCCTTTGAGCCTCTGCCCATTGATTTGGTGGCAGATTTGGCATTCCTTTTAACCTTGGCAGAGTGTGAAAGTGGAACCTGTAACCTTGAGACACAATATTGAGAACCCATTTGTCCTGGGTGATTATTTGCCAACTGTGACTGAAAAGTGCCCCCCAAGGGTGCTGCCAAGAGAGAGAGAGATGTTTGGCAGCTGTAGTGGGAAGTCATTGGGTCTGCTTTTCATAAGGTTGAGGTCTGTCTTCACCTTCTTTCTGGGTTGAAGCACCCCATTGTCGAGGCCTGTAAGTACCTTTTGGCTGACCTCTGCCTCTTGGAAGTCTGTATCTTCCCCTTTGAGGTCTGTCTGAAACTGGAGAGGACTAAATCGAGGAGGCTGAACCTGTAAGAAATCCTTCACCGTTTGCATAGATTTTGCTTTATCCTCCATTTTCTTTAATACCTATTCTGCCTTAACTCCAAATAAAACATTCTGCTGCAAAGGTGCATCCAATAATTTTGCTTTAACATGATCTGGTAAGGTCTGTTCTTTTAACCAAGCATGTCTTCTAATGACGGACCCTGCTCTACAGGAAGCCTCTAAAGAATCAAAACCACATTGCAAAGTATGTTTTCCCACTTGTTCAGCTGCATGCAATAAATCCTGCATTTCCTTATAGTTAGGAAGGTCTGAAGTTGGAAGCATTTTTTGTTTCAACTGAGACATCAAATATTGCTGATATTTAAGCATGTGAAACTGGCAATTTAGTGCTCTCATTGCTAAAGTTGCAGATGTATATACTTTCTTTCCCCATCTGTCCAATGCCCTGGAATCTCTGTCAGAGGAGACTGGATTTTTTTGCTGTAGAGGCCTTTACCCCTTTGGGACCCTAGGAAATAGTTTCAGGGTCAGCAACAAGGCTTTTATAAAGGAATTTGTGAGAATCATGGACTCTGTAATATCTGTCTGGCTTAACTGGAGCTGGAGGTAAAGAGTCAGGATTTAAGCTGGACTCAGCATACACATCATCCACTATATCTAACACTGGCGGAATAGCAAGGGGTCTGTGTTGTGGTAATAAAAGGAAATCTCCGAGCCTTTTCTTGGATTCTGAGTAATCCTGGCCCTCCCAATGGAAATGCTCCCGCATGGTATGTAAGGTTTCCCCAAAGGAGTAGTCCTCTGGTGGAAAGGCTGAAGGAATGGATTCCTCAGCATCAGAATCCTCATAAGGGGGTAAAGAGTATCCTTGGTCTGAGGATGAATCTGAGGAGATGGACACCTGGTCGGATGAGTCACAGTCTGCATCCTGTCTAGGCCTTTTATAAGGAGGGGGATGGGACCCCCTGATCAGAGTAATTAGGTCTTCGGCCATTTTGAGCATCCGTTTCTTAGGCATGGAGGCCTGTGCTGGAGAATGCTGAAGTTGTTTCTATGTTTTAGATTTAGCAGAAGATTTAATGGTTAACTGAGTAGACCTGAAAACACTCTCTGAAGCTGCGGGTTGTTCAGCTACTCCGGAGCCCTCTGAAGGGTTAGTCTCGGTAGGTCTCAAGTCTGGTGTATCCGAAGGCCCAGCCATCTCCATGTGGGAGTCAAAGTCGGCCTGTGGTTCTAAAGAAGCGGTCGTCAGGGGCTGCGAAGGCGCCTCGCTGAAAACCAGAGAACCGGCAACTGGCCTAGAAGAGGCTTCGTCGTTAGTTTTGGGCCTTGGATGCCTGTCCTTGTCTTTGCGCTTTTTGTGTATTCTTGTCGTCGGTAGTTCCGACGGCATGGTGTAATTGAATTTTCTGCCAAAATAATGTCAGGCAAAATCAAACCGACGTTTAATAGTGCGCTTGTTAAACCTAGCACAAAACTGACAACCAGTGACGTGGTCAGGGCCTAGGCATGGGATACAATAGGAATGGAAATCCTTATGAGGTATTTGCTTCCCACAAGAAATACAATTATTAACTTTTACTGACATCGGTTTGAGGCAAGAAAAAGTTTCCCCAACAGGGTACTTGAATTTGTAGAAGACTTCGGTTCTGGATTCGGAATGAAAATCTCAGGAGTCAGCAGACCGGCACTTGCGAACTGCTTTTGCATCGGGCACCGCGCGGCAACAAAGACTGAAGAAAATGGCGTCGGCTGCATCTTGTATACCCCTGGCACACTGAAGTCAGGGAAGAAGCGACAGCAATCGATGCCGGACCAAGACTTTGGAACTAGGGCCGACTGCGGGACCGCCGGCAGGATAACCCAAGTGTGATGACTGCAGCAGTGTAACACGATGAACATCCTATTGCTTCTGGCAATCAGGCAGCCTCCACCTCTTGAAAGTTTGTAAGTGAAAGTAAAGTTAACACTGAATTACCTTCACTGGAAGAAAGTGTAGAGAGAAACCCTTTAAAAACACTTAACAGCATACAGAAAGGCATAGCTTCTGGAAAAAGCTGAAAAGTAAGGCAAAATATCAGAAGGAAGAAAAAAATAGTGTATAATCCAGGACCCCAGGATTGTGTGTAATGGGTGGAGCACTGGAGGATGTGTGTGGAGACGTAAAACAGATGGTTGGGTACCATCAAGCCCTTTGCTTACGGTACCATTTCACTTAAGGCCAGCCCTGTAAACTGGGTTGTTCTATCACTGCAATTAAGTGCCAGTCACTGCGAATGCCCCTCTGAGATTAGCCAACAGTGTTGTGTACAGGCTTGTTATAATGTAAGAGCACTGCAGCTGCAGTTCAGTCCATGTTTACCACTCCTACAACTCTACAGCATACACTAAAGGTTTACTTGGGAGGGGTGGCAGTGACAGGGTGATACATACACTGGAAGTGTCCAAGGGACCCCCAACTTGACACTTGGAGGCCCCCTAAAGGATACAGATCCTAGTTACCATCCAACATTACACTTTGCTACTCCACTCAGTTTTAGCCTGAAAGCAGCAATAATACTACAGAGCAATACTATGTAGAAAGCCAGACAAAAAAAAAATCATGCTTTGGGGGAGCTTGCAGCAACAACCTGACATTCCAAACACTGCTGTAACAATCTTATCTTTCTTTACCCACACATTGACTAATGGGAACCCAACAAATGTGTGATATTATCAACTTTTTATAACCTATTTATTACTCAGACATCTAGTTACCTGCTTCTTTATTTTGGTCATAGCAAATGTATCTACCCAGAGGAGAAACTCAGTCCTTTCAGCTGTACAGACCCAGAAGAATATCACCTTTTTACCAGACAACTGGTGCAATTAGTAATTATTTAGTAGCCAAACACCTTTTTACAAACTGATCATGAGGAAGGGACTTTTTTTTTTTTACTTCCTTTTTTTTGTGAGCTGCCATTCCCATCAGATTTTAGCTCCAGTTAAGTTAGTGGGTCTTCATAATGGTTGTGTGTGTCAGGAGGCACTCACTCACCTAGGAATCCCCACTCTTCTTAAACCATGTTGCCACGAAGAAGCAAGCTTCTTCATACAGGAGCTGTACAGTTTCTTCCATTACAGTTACGGACTCAAGAGTCTAATTGCCTGTAGTATCCAAGAAATAATCACCAAAGTGCACTTGTGCACTAGGTTAAGACTGCACCTTCTTTCTCAGGTAAGGAATACTGAAGTGCAGTTTCAATCCTTCCATTTCTAATAGCCCCTGTTGTGGTCTCTTGTGGTCACCACACCTGGATCACCACTGCCACCCTCTTTGTAGATTGAATACACTTTTTTATTGATGGTTTGACCAGAATCCCAAGTTTATTCTGAAAAGCTGACATTCTACTTTGGTACAATGTTCTTTCCAAGACCACAGTGCTTCTATTAAACTGTATCATAAGTCTGACACCCTTGGGAAAGTCTGAATCACTGCCAAAAGAATATGTAGTTGACGTCCCTCTCAAATAGAGTAGCTAAATGGCTGCTAGTTACAAAACCTCCCTCTCTGTTATTGTCTTCACTTACGATTATGTCCCCATTTAGTACATATGTTATCATTTAGCCACTGTACTTCATACCACACAGCTAAGGTGTCCTCACTTTAGAAGGCCTGTTTTAGTACTAGTAGAAAATTATTTGAACAAAGTTGCCACAGCCGGTAGGAACATTCTTCCTATCCATATAACAATGCAGTCAATTACTCATTCTTTACAGCGAAGCTACTGAACACCTCAGAAGTGCCATTACTTTTAGGCCAATTAACTGGTAAAACATAAATTGCACAATCTATGCCTAAACTTTGCTAATTTTCAGAACATGCAAAAAGCCATGCTGACAGTAGACTCTCCCCAATATTTACGATCTACTTCTTAAAATACTTAATGTATACAGTTAGACTATACTATATGGAATTTTGTTACACAGGCACTAAATACAAAAAAGTAGGGATAAATAAGGTCCCTCTCATAACTATGAGTAGCAAAATACACTGCAAGTAGTAACTTAAGGGTAAAAACAGAGCAAAAAAAAAAACTTACTTTAAGGTACAGTAATCATGGATTTACTAGACACAGAAGTCAGTGATGTGAAGACAAAGCCCCAATCAAGTAGATGAGTCCCAAGAAAGTGGGTGCAGCAACCCCCAGGGAAAAAAATGCAGTAAATTTTGAAAATCAGGCTTGTTTTTACTGTATCTATAAATTAATTCACAACTGTGACATGTTGCTGGAGAAGTGTTACCACATGCCATGTTGCTTTTAAGTTTGCACTTGATCTTCATACTGCAAGCATTACAGATTGCTGTCTACATCTTACATCGAATGCTGAACAGCAACATACTTGGCTGTATGTCGTCTTTTACTCTGAATGGTAAGGATTAATTTTATTTACATCTGTAATCTATCCTTGGCCTAGTCACAGATGAAAAGGGTCCAAGAAAACCTACTTATTTTAACTTGTTAAATAACCAGGTAACTACTTCTGAACTGTAATGCTCAATTAACCACTGTTGGACATTAAGAATATTGGTCTATATTATAACCGCGAAACAGGTGGTGGTGCTGCGGTAGCATTGTCGCCTCACAGTAAGACATTGTCCTGTTCGATTTTCAGCTAGAGCGTCTTCTGTGTGGAGACATGCGTGAATGGGCGTAGCTTTGTTGAAAGTTGTGCGGCAGGGCCGGCAACTCGGCACGTACAAATCTACTGCCAATCATTAGTGGACCGGAGCTCCGCTGTGGTGACCCCTAACCAGGAAAAGCCGAAAGACACAAATTATAACCGCGAAACCGCAGTTACGTGAACATGGAAACGTCGACACATATTGAGCGAACCACAAAAACACCGAACATCCTGAAGCGCAAAATTCTAAATGTCGAATCGACATAGTTGGCCAACACCACCGCCCGCTACATACTACCTACCCAAACAAAATAAATAATCCACATACATACACTTAACAAAACCCTACTTCTAGCCCTAAACTAAAGCTTACGTATATTACTATGTATGCACTTACCTTAACCCGCACCCTAACCCTAAGGTCTGTAACTATTGCACACTTACCTTAAGGAGCTATACTATGACGATTCGACATTTCGAATTTCACACTTCAGGACGTTTGGTGTTTTCGCGGTTCGCTCAATATGTGTGAACATTTCTGTATTCGCTTAACTGCGGTTTTGTGCTTGTAATAGGTAACCTTAGAATATGCATGGGTCACACTGAAGAATTAAAGGACACCTAAGCCATAAACACAATATTTCCACTTACAGATTATATTTTCACCCCTACAGAATGATCCCCACACTTCCATATGTTAAAAAAAAATAATAATCTTAGCATTTTTTTTTCCTCTGACATTTCAATCCTAGTGAGCTTCCTCATGGCACACCATTCTGGCGCTGAATGAAATCTCATGGGCAGCTTCTTCAGCAATTTCCCCTCCTTTTCTCTTTCATCATCTTTCATCATTGCACCCATCACATGTGAAAGTTACTTGCTATGGAAAAATGAATATAGCAAGGTATGTGCTCTTCTAGCATTATTGTAAAATAAACTCTCTCGTTTATGTAAAATAAAATAAAATAAAATTTGCACTCAAGTGGGGTCACAAAACTATTCAGGATTCAAATGCTCACAGTCATTTACAACTATATTCTTCCTCCCCCTAGGACCATAAACCTACTGAGCCCTTGCTTAATTCCCTCTGAATGCTATGTAGACTATATTCGTATTTGCACAAAATATCAGTGTAGCAATTATGTCTTCTACATAACTTTAATTGTACGCTGCTGGTCATAACTCTACCACTGCCGGTCCGGTCCCAAGCCCAGATGAGAAAGGAGAGTTGAGCGTTGGAAACGATGAGCAGAACCTCTATTTCTAGTCAACCCGAGGGATCAATATTGAACCACATGATGGCACAGGAACAAACCTTCATGTTATACATCGGTGTCCTTTGACCGAAGTCAAAGGTGTTCATGCCAAGAACTTCACAAAAACCGGAATGAGAAACATGCGGACATTGTATCAAAGGAGACAACTGGCTTACTTGCTGTGAGAATTTGATAATTACCGACTGGACATTCCGGGCATCAATTAAATCAGACAGGGAATGGATGAATTACCAGCGACTGCAAGACCATCTTGCATGCAGGATGCGATGAAAGGCATGAATAGGGCATTAGCCTGACCGTGGGTGAATGTGCAGAGAGCACTAGTCTGCTGAAAACCTGTCAACGATCGGATTATCACAGCCTGTTTCACCTATGGAAACACAACAGCAACCATCATACAAGTATATGCACCGGAGAACAGAGTATGTGGCGAAGGATGACTTCTACAAGCAGTGCCAAGGCATCTTTGATGGCATCCCAAACTATGACCTGAAGACCTTTATTGGAGACTTCAACACCCAACTTGGATGTGATCAGTGTGAATTTGAAGGTGTAACTGGAGACCACATGTCATCTGAACACCTCAGCGAAGATGGCGAACTGGTGGCATCCTTCTGCGAACATAACTGGCTATGTGTTGGTAACACATACTTTCAACACTGGCAGATTGATGAGAACACTTGGCTGTCACCAGATGGATGAACCTTCAATGAGGGACCACCTCTGCATCAACCAGAAGTGGAGGTTGTTCTTGCGTGATGCAAGGGTCTTCAAGAACACAGACAACAGCTTGGAGCATTACCTTGTCGGGTCAAAGATTAAACTCAAAAACTATGAGACCAAAGACAACCTACACTAAAACAACCATTGACAATGGAGAAGCTTAATAACCTTGCCACCATCTTTACAGTGGAACTGCACAACTGCTTCAACCTCCTCAGAAAAACGACAGAAGTCAAAGACCATTGGGCCAAGCTCAAAGACACCATAAGAAGATGCTGAGGACAGCAGAAGTGGATCCAAGACTTCACATGGAAATTGACAGACGAGAGAAAACAAAAATGGCAAAAATGAAATGTGACCTGGCCACAAACAAGAATACCTGAGAAGAGGAAAGCAAAAAATATGTGGGGCTGGATCGACTTGTGAATAAGAGCTGTTAGAAAGAAAAGGAATGGCTGGAACAAAAGGGAAATGAGAAGAGCAAGAGGTGGCTGACTAATGACACCAAAACCCTTTAGTGCAGCGTCAGTGAGCTAACCATAGCAAAAAGCAATTTTAATGTACCAATCAAAGATAAAAGTGGGAAGTTTCTGACCGCCAAGCAAGAGCAGAATGAAAGATGAAGTGAATACTTCCAGGAAACTTTAAATCAATCAGACATGACCACCACCTATGACTTGGACACAGATGAAGCTCAGGAGATGCTACAAGTGAACACTGGTGTGATCACCATTGAAAACATTGCAATCAGAAGCCTCATGAACAAGGCAGCCAGTCTGGATGAAATACCCATGGAATTTATTTAACATGGTTGTCGGGCCATGGCAGAAGAGCTTGCAATGCTATTCCAAGAGAGCTGGCGAACTGGAGCAGTCCCAGAAAAATGGCAGAAATGTGTCACAGGCAAGACTCTTAAGAAAGGCAACACATTTGAATGCATTAAATAGCAAGGCATCACTCTGCTCTTAGTGCCTGGGAAAGTGCTCTGTGTGGTCTTACTCTGGCAACTGCAGAATGCTTTAAAACCAATGACTGAGGGAAGAACAAGAAGCTTCCATGGTAGATTACATGGTGAGCAAATCTTCACACCTTGGAGCATCATACGAATAACGTAGAACAATGTGCAGAGTTCCAAAAATCACTGGCCATCAACTTTGTTGATTTCGAGAAAGCTTTTGACAGTCCATCGAGAGTCCTTCTGGTGGATCCTGCATTTGTACGGTGTAGTAATATCCTTCATAAGCATCTTCAAATCATCTGTATCGGCAATAGTCTTTCTGCTTCAAACCAAAAATGGTCACATGGACTTAAAGATCACAACAGGGGTCAGACAAGGTTCTATCATGTCCACACCCTTTTTCCATACTGCCCTGAACTATGTCGTGCAGTGAGCAGGGACGCACATCAAAGCCAATATTCACTGGATTGATCAAGGTCGTCTAGATGACTTGGACTTTGCTGATGACATTGCCTTGTTCGAAGAGGATGAGATGTAGCTGCAGGATGTGAAAACTGACCCTGACCAAGAAGCCACCAAGATCGGCCTCAAGATCAGTGCTGATAAGTCAAGGATCATGAACATACATGCCGTGGTAAAAACGAGGGGAGTCATGATAGGACTGAAG